>NC_091753.1:57187421-57227421 GCF_043380555.1 Nothobranchius furzeri | reverse complement strand
CAGTCTTGGACTTTGATCCAAGATGAAGTGAGATCAGCCTGTCAGCTTTTCTCACCTGTTGGATTAAACTCACCTGAGACCCTCTCACGCGCTTAATCTGCTGCAGTTTCTTATCTGGTTCCTGAATGGTCGTTCAGATCAAAGTGCGGCTGGATGAGCCTGATTGGCTAAAAGTCAGGCGCAGATCAGCTGGATTTCTTATTTATTAAGAGGATTTAAACAGCTTTTAAAACTGTGTAAATATTTACTAGAACAATTCGGATTATTTAAAAAAAACACCCAGTTTTTGTTCTGTATTTAGAGCCAAAAAAAACCTGAGTTTTCATCTTGTTTAGATGTTTGCAGATGTCTGTTGGGCACAAAACCCGCTTTGATGTGCTCGACCTCAGAGTGGCCAATCAAAACCGCATAAACACGTCGGTTTCACCGGAAATGACGTAGTTAATATTCTAACTTTTATCTAAATTCCAAATGAAAAAGTTTGTGTTTGATATTTTTCTGGAATTTGGCGTCACCTGCAGACCAGACTTTAACCGAAAGTAATTTAAATCCATAACAGTTTGAAATGAAACTAAATCCGGTTTAATCGTTTATTAAATAGAAAGTCAGAATTTTTTAATAAGGTTTAAAAAATTAGACATTTAGTTTTATCATAAATAGGCAATAATGTTATTTGAAATTTGGGGCTAGATGATGCTGGTTCAAAGAAAGAATATTAAATGAAACAATTTCACCAAAGTTAGTCTTTTTTTAATGTTTTTCTCTTATTATTTCCACATAATATGTTAAAATGTATTTGTATAACAATATTTTCCCATCAGGTCTCATCATCATGTTTGTTTTATTGTCTCTACTGCTATTGTCTTTATTATTATTATTATTATTATTATTATTATTATTATTATTATTATTATTATTATTATTATTATTATCATCATCATCATCATCATCATCATTATGATGATGATAATGATGATGATGATAATGAAAATATTTTCCCATCAGGTCTTTTCAGCTTTTCACCATCTCACCTATGCAGCCATTAAATATACCGAACTCCTGCAAATCTTCATCCGAAGCTAAAAACGAAATAATGTAGTTTGTTTGTTTGTTTTATAAAAAATAAACTTTCAAGTAAAAATAATGGATTTGGATTTGTAATGTTTTTTTAGGGTTTCTTGTAACAGGAAATATCTGATTTGTTAGAAGAAAACAAGAAAATACATAGAAAAACATTGTTTTCTGGTGGTTTGGTGTGACGTTCACCACCAGAGTGTGTGAATGGGTGAATGACTGATTGTGTTGTAAAGCGCCTTGGGGCTTCCAGGACTCTATAAAAGGTGCTACATCAAATACAGACCACTTACCAAGCTACATTAAAGAGATAAAACTTTTTTTAGACTTTGACAAACTCTGCTGAAAATATGATTTAAACATCTTTATGAGAAGTGAGTTCACACCTGTTATTAAACATCAGAGGGTGTTCCCATGTGGCTCCAGAATAAACATCATAGCTGATTGGTCTTTTGTCTTATAAAGTGTAATAATATAAAATAAATTTTCAAGTATTAAGTTGATTTTCTGAATCATCATCAGATTAAAAACAACAACAAACAAAAGAAAATAATTTAAAAAACTTTAACATTCATGTTTCTAAAATGACTTCAAAGAGTTTCGTGTAAAATCTTGATGAAAAGCTCCTTTCAACCATTAAAGTCAAACAAAAGCCAAAATTTCACTTGAAATCATCAAAAGGTCAGAGGTCAGATCAATGGACCAATCAGGCTCATCAACACTCGGAACCCTTCAGCTGTTTGATCTGGGCTTCAAAGTTCTGTTTAAAACCCGGATGGATCAGAGCCCAGCGGTTGATGATGGACGGAATCCGAGTTTCGGACTTCAGCATCGAGCGCATCCTCTCCTCGCAGTTCGGCCGGTGCCGGTGCCCGGTGCCGGTACCGGAGCCCGAACCGTTCCTCAGGATCCCCGACCGGCTGGATCTGGAGTTAGCCAGTATTACCCCCCCCGCGCTGTTCCCGGATCCCGCCCCGGTACCGGGATGCCTGTTGTACCAAGAGATGCAATTTGGAGACGCGTGTTGTCCGTGCGCATGCGCGTCCCATCGCGCAGCGCTCAGCAGGTCCTACCGGAGCCACGGAATTTACTTTATTCAGAATCCTGCAGGTGAGTCGGAATTTCTAGGATAAGAACCGGACCAGAAGGTGAAACAGCTTCTGGTCCGGTTCTGATGGATCGTTTGTCTCTTCAGAACCAGGTGTTCAGCAGCTGGGGGGTCACAGAGGTCAGCAGCAGGTCCGATCCTGTCAGAAGACCCGGATGAGGACGGTGTTCACCGCCGGTCAGACCCAACAGCTGGAGGCGCTGTTCAACATCACCGACTACCCGAACCTGCAGGCTCGGGCCGAACTGGCTCGAGGAACCGGGCTTAGTGAGGACACCGTCAGGGTGAGTCACGTGATTATTCACGCAGCTGATCGACGGAAGCTTGTAGTTTTTAAGGTTCTCCTTCTCAGCAGCTGGACTTTACCTGTAAGGATTTAAAGTGAACTGGATAAGGAACCCAAACTAGAACCTGGGAAATGCTTCATCATTCAGCCCTTTGATGGGATTCGAACCCGCAACCTTTAACCTGAACATCAGCAGAACCTCTGGTTGTGGTCTCAACTTTGGCTCATCCCTTTAGTTAGGAGCCTTTTACCTGAAGGATTCTGAGTTCTGGTCAGGAAGCTGTGTGTGTGTGTGTGTGTGTGTGTGTGTGTGTGTGTGTGTGTGTGTGTGTGTGTGTGTGTGTGTGTGTGTGTGTGTGTGTGTGTGTGTGTGTGTGTGAGTGCGTGCGTGCGTGTGTGTGTGTGTGTCAGACATGGTCCCAGAAGACAGAAACTCTAGCTTCTCGTCTTGTTTCCAGGTTTGGTTTAAGAACCACAGAGCCAGGAGGAAGAGGCAGCGCCGGGGTTCAAAGGTCAGATCACCTGGTCCATCGGCACTGCTTCGTGTAAGAATCTCACCACCTGATTCGTCCAAACTGGGGATCAGACCATCGGACGATCCAAATCTGGCTCAGCAGCACTTCAGCAGCCCAGCTTGAGATCTGCAGATGAAAGGCGCTGATGACCTCCTGTGACCCCGGGGTCGGCCATCTTTACAGACACTTCGAACTTTTCTTGTTTTCCGTCATGTTTTCCTCTTTAACTTATTTAAAATTCTCAAGACTTTAAACTCGACTTTTTGTCTTCATTTCTAGAAATAAACAGTTAAATAGAGTTAGTGATGTTTTATTTTCTAATTCCTGCTGTTTACTACGTGTTTACGACTTTAAAATCACTTCTTTATGTAGCAAATTTTGTTTTAAATCATGGTTGCTTTTCAAATTAAAAATATACAATTTTTAAAATAAAAACTACTTTTACTTTTCAAAAGTTTCGATTCGTTTGCTGAATCGTTTTTTTACAGAAATTATTTTTCTGACCTCACGTTGAATTACATGGAGATGAAATGACGTGACAACTTTACATGTCTGAAAAATAAACGATGTAGTCAAATCTATCAGACTGATTTCTCCTCAGGTATCTTTTAAAGGTACATTATGGAAGTCTGACAGCCAAAACATGTATAGAAATAATAAATGTCTTCTTCATACATTCTCCTGCAATGCCCTGGTCCTGTAGAATGAGCCCTGGCATTTTTACTGTGATTGCCTGTTTTTCTGTAAAACCACAGAAAAAGAGAGATGCTCGGGTCGAGCAGGCTGCTTCATGCGCGTTCACGCTCAGGCATCGCCCGTAGCATTTGCTATCCGTAGCTTTAGCAGCAGAGAGAGAGGCAGTGCCACTTTGTCGCTGTTCCTAACGCCTAGTGACAAAGCTAGCTACATTTCTGAGGACCCTTAGTTACTTTCTGTAGAACTTTCTTCTTGATATTTCCTGCTAATTAGCAACAAAATAGCCATTTTCACTCCGAACCGTTCTTTGAACGTTGTTTCAGCTGTCATCAAGGATATAAATGTTACAGATACTGTGAATGTGTAGCTCACCCTGTGAGACCTCTGACTCTCGTGCAGAAGACCTGGGTTTGATTCTGGATGTGAACATAGTTTATTTAGAGTTTATTTTTTACATTAATGGTATATTTTTTACAGTAAGATGCCCAAATTTTTATTTGAGACTCGCTGAACGGCATTGAATTCACAGATGAAAAAGATGTGGGTTCAACTTTCATTTTGGAACAATTTTTCAAGCAAGGGAAGAGAATGATCTGAGCATGCAGGAGGACTGACCCATCATCAACCTTTGTCGGCTGTGCTGAAGAGAAAGCTACAGAACCACATTATTTAATTAATTAGCTGCACGTTCTCCTGTCCTCTGTCCTCCGGGCCACGCACACACACACACACACACACACACGGGACTGACGGTCTCAGCTGTTATTTTTGTTAAGGAGTGTGCACGTACAGCATGTGCGCCTCGTGCACGAGCCTACTATTGAAGCTGCAATTACTCTTTTGGCCTGAGGGGGCAATCGCGAGCATAAAAATTCAAAAGTCTGTAAAGTACCTTTAAGTATAAATGAACATTTTATAAGGTTAATCAAAATTCTTCTCAGAACATCAACTGTAGTTTTAACATTTTATTTCATGGAACCAGAACGTTTTAATGTAAGAGAGTCTGTGGCTCCCGGGAGTCCACATCTGATGGACCTGCCTGCTGATGGGGCTGCTGGAAAGGGACCGATGCTGGAGGGGGGTCTGTCCCCTGCAACCAGGACTGGGAGGCTGCTACAGACTGGTTGGACGTGATAGTGGAGACAAGAGACGTAACGGACTGCATCATCATCCCAAACAGTCTCTCCTCGTGTTCATGCTGGGCCTTCTGCATCTTCAGCAGAATCTCTTCATTCCTGGAGCTGCTCAAAGAACTGGAGATGGCCTCCAGCATGCTCTCCAGTCGGCTCCTGCTGTGAATGGTTTGTGTGCCACAAGAGGAAAATGGCTGCTTCCTGGAGGAGGTGGGGGACTGTGTTGATGACATTGATGTCTCTGAAGAGGCTGAGGGTGAACGGGCTTCTGGATGACCTGCAAACAAACGGAAGACAGGATGTTAAACTTCTAGTTAATGCAGCACACACGCACACACACACACACACACACACACACACACACACACACACACACACACACACACACACACACACACACACACACACCTGCTTTAACCAGAAGTCACTGACTGATGAGCTGAATTCCCTGGATCCAGATACAGGCTGTGTTCGGTTCGTACCTTCACAGAGGTTCCGTTCGTCGGGCTCCAGAACCTTCACAATAACGGTAGAATTCAGAGCCTCCTCGTCCTCCTCGGTGGACTCCTGCTTTAGGTCCATGACGCACTCGTCACCGCAATGGAAGGACGGCTTGTCCCCCAGGACCCGGTCCAGCTCTTCATAACACACACAGCTGGTTCGGTCTCGGTTCGATTGGCTTTTCTTTGCTCTTCTGTACAGACTTTTGAGTTGTTTGATCTTCCGCTGACACTGGCGCCACGAGCGGCTGAAGCTTCGGTCTCCCATTTTACCAGCGATCTCCTCAAACACCGACCGGTTCCGGTAGGATCCCATCAGTTTGCGCTGAACCGAACTTTCGGCCCATATGGAGATCAAGCACTGAGTCTCATCCCTGTTCCATCCACGAAAATCCATCCTGATCTCTTTGTTTTCCTTTTTTTTCTTTCGGGTAACGGTCTCACGTTGATGATGTCATTTCCTGCTGTTGTCAGTCGCTTTAGCGGTTTGTAGCCACTACCGCCCTCTGCTGGTCAGAAGTTTGAACAGACGCTTTGTCCAAAGCGACTTAAAACGAAGCCAACATTTATTTGTTTGTTTATTTATTTATTTATTTATTTATTTATTTATTTATTTATTTATTTTTGTATATTTGTATTATATTTATATTATATTATTATTATTATTATTAATGTTAAATGTTTAGAGCTAAGGCAAAGATTTAATTAGTGAGTAAATAGCTTTAACACAAACAGAAAAATCTAGACACATTTTAAAAGAGACGCTTCTTTTATGTAACACTAACAATTCACCACAAGAGAGCGACAAGTGTACAAGAGTATTAAAAATCAAAACATTACGATTTTAACAACACCAGTGTCTTAAATATGATTGCTCCATAATGCTAGAAACACATTAAATATTCACATTTTCAGATTAAAAAAAACTTGTTTTTGTCAAACAAATAATATCGGCAGGTGGAGTCAGAGTTAAAAGTAGTCTGTTGTTTATACTTCTTCGTGCTCAAAATTGTTTGTACCCTTTGGTCAAGAAGATAAAACCTACAATGGTCACAGAGAAAACGGACAAAAGTAATAATAATTAAAATTTCTATGAAATTTAACCAATGAAAGGCAGACATTGCTTTTTAACAATGCTTCAACAGAATTATTTAAAAAAAAACAACTTGTGGAAAAGGCCTGGACAAAAATGATAACCCTAGAAAACACTGAAGATGATGGTAAATGGCCTGTATTTGATATAGCATCTTCTAGAGTCCTGGAACCCCCCAAGGCGCTTTACAACACAATCAGTCATTCAACCAGTCACACACTGGTGGTGATGATGAGCTACGATGTAGCCACAGCCGCCCTGGAGCACACTGACAGAGGCGAGGCTGCCAGCAGGCAAGGTGGGTTAAGTGTCTTGCCCAAGGACACAACGACAGCGACAGACTGAGTGGGGCCCGAACCTGCAACCTTCCGATTACGGGGCGAGCGCTTAACTCCTGTGCCACCGTCGCCACAGATGTGACCAAAGGGACGTGTTAATTCAAGGTGTGTCCACTAATTAGCATCACAGGTGTCTACAGTCATGTAATCAGTCAGTGGGCCTCATGTAGGGCTCCAGGTAGTCACTGTGTTGTTTGGTGGCATGGTGTGTACCACACTCAGCATGGACCAGAGGAAGCGAAGGAAAGAGTTGTCTCAGGAGATTAGGAAGAAATGTACAGACAAGCATGTTAAAGGTTAAGGCTCTAAGACCATCTCCAAGCAGCTAGATGTTCCTGTGACTACAGCTGCACATGTTCTTCAGAGATTTAAGATCCACGGGACTGTAGCCAATCTCCCTGGAAGTGGCAGCAGGAGGAAAAATTAATGACAAATCAAAGAGATGGATAATCCCAATGGTACCTGTTACGACCCAGGCATCCATAGGGGACCTGGGGTAACATAGAGGACGTGTGACACAGGAAAAACAATATTTAAAAAAAAAAGGATTTATTTAACAAAAGGGCTTCTGATGTCAGACTTTCACTCAAACAAAACTCTAACTAATTACCACAAGCAGCTGAAACGGCTGTCAAATGATCACAGTTACAAACAAGTTGTCTCCACTCCAATGACACCACTGTGTCCTAACAGAGACCAAACACTGAACTCTGTGGGATTCCTCGGCAAACACAAGAGGTTTAACGCAGGATCCCTCCTATAATAGGTGACTCCTCCTCTTCAGACATTTCTAAACTACACATGCAACTGAAGACACTAAACGCGTATCGGCTGCATGGATGTAAAATACGCGTCGAGGAGACAACAGGCCGGGGACGGACATCTCGGGTCTGCTGCTCGCTGAGGAAGAGCTCCAGGAGCCTTTTAAGCTGTTTGTCCTCCTTCGGCTGGGTGCTTCAGGGCCGAGCCAGGTAGTGCAGGAGGAGACGGGTGCTGCGGAGTAGCTCCTCTCAGCACACAAGGATGAAAACAGAGGAGGTGGAAGAGAAACATACAAAAAAAGAAGCACAAAAACACAAACAGCTGTGGCGTGACAGAAGAGCCCAGAAATTCCTCTGAAGAAATCCAAGGTGAACTTCAAGCAACACCAGTGTCAGATCGCACCATTCATCCTTGTTTGATCCATAGTGGACTACATGGGGCGACAGTGGCACAGGAGTTCAGTGGTCGCCCTGTAATCGAAAGGTTGCAGGTTCGAGCCCCGCTCATCTGTCGCTGTCGTTGTGTCCTTGGGCAAGACACTTAACCCACGTTGCCTGCTGGTGGTGGTCGGAGGGACCGGTGGCGCCAGTGCTCGGCAGCCTCGCCTCTGTCAGTGCGCCCCAGGGCAGCTGTGGCTACATCGTAGCTCATCCTCACCAGTGTATGAATGTGTGTGTGAATGGGTGAATGACTGGTTGTGTTGTAAAGCGCCTTGGGGGGTTCCAGGACTCTAGATGGCGCTATATCAAATACAGGCCATTTACCATTTACCATCTAGTTCAACCTCGAGCTCGCCTTACCACCATGGGGAGCAGAGCTTCCAGTTGCTCTGCTCCCCGGCTCTGGAACTCACTTCACTCTGTGTTGGTCATTATTATTATTTTTTTTTTTTGACTTATTTTAGCTGTTTTTGTGTGTTTCAATGCTGTTTTTATCTAGTTTTTATTCTTATTATTGGGCTGTTTTAATCTTATGTCTCCTGTGTTTTATTTATTTCTCTTTGCTGCTTTCGGTTTATTCTATTGTTTTAATGTATTTTCTGTACAGCACTTTGTTCCAGTGCTGGGTGTTTTAAAGTGCTTTATAAACAAATGAACTGAACTGAATGAACTAAATTTATTTTAAAAGCCTAGTAAACATTTTCAGTCATTTTTTTTCACAACACTTTGCACGCGTACATCAGACAATCGGTTTTGTATTTTGGTACTTTGGTAAAGATTTTAGTCAATTCATCAGACAGAAGCTGTGGAAAAACATCAAATTCTTTATTATATTCATAGAGTTCATCACTGTTAGTGTCAGGAGCATTTTCATGCTGATGAGAATAAGATACACATCCAAATCAGAAATACTGAGAGAGGAGGATACAGACGGAGAGCATGCAGGGGTATCTGTTGGGAAGAGGAAGCTCCTCCTGGTTCTGCTTCAGCGTTCCGTCAGGTTTAAAACGCACGATTCAAACAGGACACACACACACACACACACACTTAAAAAAAGTACACTTAGTGATTTATCAAAATATAGGCTTTCCATGAGACTTCAGACGTGTTGAAGAGAAATGATAATGAGTTGGTTTAAATGGGAATGACTCCAGAACAGAACCAGAATCCCGTGGTTCTGCCTGCTGGCTACTAAACACGCTTCCTTCCCACTGATTGGATTTTTATTCATGTTCTTATTTTCAGGCAGATGATTATGTTTTCAGATGCATCATCAGAATTCATCTTTTCCTTATAAAAGCATCTGGATGGAACCAGCTTTCTCGGACCTTTTCTAACGTTAAAAACTGGGTTAAATGTTTTTTTTTTCACTCTTTAAAATGTTTCTCCTGCTGCTAAAGCATCGGCGCTGCTGATCTCGACCTGCTGCAGGTGATGCGTTTCCACCAGGGGGAGAGCTAGATGCCCTTAGCCTGTGTGTCAGTAACTTCTTAACATCTGGTGAGATTTAACTCCTAAACCAGCAGTAATTTTTTTTTAAATCCACAAATTAGCAGCAAGGTGAAATTAGGTGTCAACATATAAATAGTGTATTATTATTATTGTTTTTTTAAATGAGAACATTTGAAATAAAGAAGTAAATCTGCCTCTAATAAAACCCTGACACCAGAAACACTTTAGGTGAATAAAAGTTTTGGACTTTGACGACATTCTTAACGGGACTTTTCGGACTTTTGAATTTTTATGCTCGTGATTGCCCCCTCAGGCCAAAAGCGTAATGGCGGCTTCAATAGTAGGCTCGTGCACGAGGCGTGCATGCTGTACGTGCACACTCCTTAACGAAAATAACAGCTGAGACAGTCCCTTGTGTGTGTGTGTGTGTGTGTGTGTGTGTGTGTGTGTGTGTGTGTGTGTGTGTGTGTGTGTGTGTGTGTGTGTGGCCCGGAGGACAGAGGACAGAACGTGCAGCTAATTAATTAAATAATGTGGTTCTGTACCTTTCTCTTCAGCACAGCCGACAAAGGTTTATGATGGGTCAGTCCTCCTGCATGCTCAGATCATTCCCTTCCCTTGCTTGAAAAATTGTTCCAAAATGAAAGTTGAACCCACATCTTTTTTATCTGTGAATTCAATGCTGTTCAGCGAGTCTCAAATAAAAATTTGGGCATCTTACTGTAAAAATATACCATTAATGTAAAAAAGAAACTCTAAATAAACTATGTTCACATCCAGAATTGAAGCCGGGTCCTCAGTATGAGTGTCAGCCATCTTACTAGGTGAGCTATAGCGCCAGTAGCATTTGATGTATCTGTAACGTTTATATCCTTGATGACAGCTGAAACAACGTCAAACCAAAGAACGGTTCGGAGTGAAAATGGCTATTTTGTTGCTAATTAGCAGGAAATATCTAGAAGAAAGTTCTACAGAAAGTAGCTAAGGGTCCTCAGAAATGTAGCTAGCTTTGTCACTAGGCGTTAGGAACAGCGACAAAGTGGCACTGCCTCTCTCTCTGCTGCTAAAGCTACGGATAGCAAATGCTACGGGCGATGCCTGAGCGTGAACGCGCATGAAGCAGCCTGCTCGACCCGAGCATCTCTCTTTTTCTGTGATTTTACAGAAAAACAGGCAATCACAGTAAAAATGCCAGGGCTCATTCTACAGGACCAGGGCATTGCAGGAGAATGTATGAAGAAGACATTTATTATTTCTATACATGTTTTGGCTGTCAAACTTCACTTAAACCTATTTATGAATAATTTATCTCTTTTTTTCTGAAGATATGCAACGCCTCTTAAAAGTAATGCCATTTTCTGGTGTGTGATTATGTTTGTTTGAGTTTTAAAATCTAAAGTTGGGCATAAACACGGAGATAAAAGACTAATGACACCTAAAGCAACATTTTAATCCTAATGTTTGTTTTGTGGCTCTAAACTAGCTGCTTACATTTACCAGAAGAAAAAGAAAAATATGTAAGTTACCGACGCCTGAACTAAACACAGAAACATATCTGGAACCAACAGAATGGTAATAGTCACAGAACTAAAACCAGTAAAGACAGCATGGGTGTTTCCTAAAAGCAGCCAATCAGATGGATGAAGGCATATTTTGTCTAAAGTGAGGTTATAGTGACACCTAGTGGCCAGTCCAGAGATAACTCCACACCTCACTGCACCGTAACGTTTACTGTACGAAGACGAACTTCCAGCATGACTGTGGTCCACAAACATTAAAGTCCAGTTATGAAGGAGTCAGCTGATCTGAAGCTTTAGCATCACACGGCAGCGTGGAACTACAGCTGTAACCATAGCAGCACGCTAACGGTGAGAAAACCACAGCATGAGGCTTCACTTCAGGTGTTCTGACTCTGGGAAGGTAAAACAGAGAGTCGTCTGCATTTTATCACATCCCACTTCTGGTTTCTTCCTTTAAACCAGAAACACGTCATGAAATGAAGCTGGAATCTAATTTCTTTAGACCAACGTGGTAAAACCAGCTCTAATTCATGTTATACATTAAATGTTGAAGGTAGCTGCGTGTTCACTCAGAATCGATCAATGATGCTGATATTTGATCCAGAACCTTTTCAGGGAAGAAAAGGGTTTGAATTAAGTTTTTTAAATTATGAAATGAGATCCAGATAAACCCAAATCATTCAACATTCACACCTAAAGATTTTCATCCTGAATTCTGCTGCATATTTATGAAAATTCACCGACTCAACACGACTGCGCAGCAGCAGCATGTTTTTATGACTCGATGATGCAGAAAACGACGGGAAGATCATTCAGGAGACATTTCAGGGTGTAAGTGAAGCTAAAATAAATCGTTTTTATGAGCCTCTGCAGAGTTAAGAAACGGTTCTGACCTCAGCCAGAATCTGAACAGCTCAGGAAGTGTGATTCCTTTTTCAACTCCATCCTAAAGACTGGATCCAAACATCGGTGAGCTGCTGCAGGACAGCGCTGCAGGTTTAAACTGTTCAGATGGGTTTTCGTGCTGCGGTGGAAGAATTCATTGGTGAAACACCTACAGTGGTTTTTAGGTGGACCATTAAGCACACATGAAGGTTAACTCGTGCTTTTGTTTTTTCATTTTGCAGATTCACAAACGGTGCCGACGCTTTACACAAACCGATATGTGGCGAGAGAAGGGAAGGACGAGGAGGACGAAGGTTTTAGAGGTGAAAAAAAAACTTAAAACGACAAAACAAAAATTATCAAGTTATCATTGTTATTCACCTTCTAACTGATCAGACATCAGTTTAGGTATAACTATTTAGAATATAAAGAGCAAGTCACCCCCAAATCAACTTTATCTTTCCTGATAAACTATATAAATGCGTGTCTAATCGTGCTGCCGACACGCGTCAATAGTTTTGCATTTTAGTGCATTTTAGTAAAAATTTAAATTTTCTACCTAAAACTGTCAGTGTTGTGCCGTTGTCAGGTAAAAACTCTGCACTGCATTTGAATTTAAATCTGCCATTGCTATTGGCTAAGAGGTACCCTAGAATGTTAGCTGGTACCATATGATGTCACAATATTGTTGTGAACCTGTGTGTGTGTGTGTGTTTGTTAGCGGCTCCGCCCTCTCGGTCTGCTAGGCAACAGCATTTGTTGCATTTTTCAAACAGGAAGTGGGAGTGGAGTAATACTCTGGTAGGGGGTGACTTGCTCTTTAATGAAAAATTCCAGTTCTTTTATAAATTTGGATCAGTCAGCAGTTTTGGTTAACAACAAATTCTGATTGCAGCTAAAACAAACCCTCTAGTTTAACTGGTGTGAGCTACACAAGTAATGTATTTATTCTAAACTACAAGTTTTCATCAAAAAGGACCAAAACTGTGGTTTTCGCAATAAAATATGAAGAAAAAACAGAATCCAGCTGATTTCTGTGATGTTTAAATAAAGTTGGATATTGTCTTTCAGGGCAGGAATCATGTTTCCCACATCCTGGTGAAGCTGACGTCTGTCACTCGCCCATCAGATGATTAACCCTGTTTCAGCTACAGATGCTAAAGGACCGCACAAATGTGATGTCTAAATTCACAGAAATCAAAGTTATGTTCTGAAAGGATGCAGCAGCCAGATCTGGGTCCACCCGCGACACGAAACCGGGTCTGCAGGAGCAGCAGGACACCTGAGCCTGTCTGCTCAGGTGCTGAAGGTCATCTGTTGGACCCAAATCTGTCAGCAGCAGAGAAAGCACGAAGCACAGATGAAACCAAAAGTGTCGGGACTGACTTCAGGGGTTTCTTCTGCGGAGCTGCAGGATGTTTAATCGGATACAAGGCACTATAGATGTTGCTGTAGGATGGCTAAATTAGGAGGAGAAAGACAAGGTTTCACCACAAGGAGCTGGAAAGTCTCAGGAGCTTCAGGGACAGAAGAGTAAATGGTGGAGAAGAAAGTAGAGCAGAGAGATCCATCGGGTGGAGGGATACGGGGAGAAGGGCAGGGCATGGTTAGGACTGCATCTCAGCGCGAAGCATCCAGGGGAACCAGCAGCAGAACAGCAACCTGCAGCAGGCGGTGGGTTACATTTAGACCCTCAGTGGTTCCACTGAGGTTCCTCTCATCACACTGCAGCATCATTAGCAGATAAAGCGTGACCTCACCTGGATATGGAGCTCTCAGAGGTCAGGTCTTTAGGAGACCGCAGCGTGTTGAAGTTCCGCTTCGGTTGTGACACTGAAGAAAAACAAGATGGTTGCATTTTACTGTTAAATCAAACCAAGAAGCTGGACTCATGTTCTGGTAGAGCGTCCCCACGGGTGGAACCAGGATCAGGAGGACTTACTGGAGACCTGGTGGACTTTCTTCATCATGGAGCCCTCGTTCTGTGAGCCTTCTTTAGGTCCTCCGATCCTGATCAACACAACAACACGCTGTCGGCGCTGCTGGACTTCACCACACAAGAATGCTCCGGCTGTTTTCCTGCTCTTACCTCTGGACTCGAGAGGGTGGAGCAAACACTCCATATTTGGGCAGGCAGCTGAAGTACCGGACTCCGAACACCGAGCCGTCGTGCTTTCCGGTGGGCTGATCCAGCTCGATACCGAACCAGAACCCTGCAGCGACACGAACAGACCGGCTCACACCAGGCTGCCGGGTCTCTGACAGTAAAATCCCGTCAGGATTCACCCTGCAGACTCACCCGGAGCGAAGTCCGTCTTTCCGTAGAAACGAACGATGCCGTGTTTCTGACCAGCCACCAGAACCTGATCCCCAACCTCCACATTCGTTCCTTCTGGGTCCAGACTCGCCACGGATGACTTCTTCTTTTGGGCTGAGAGCACAAAACGCACTCAGAGACAAACATCTTCATCAGCTGCGTTTATAAAAGCACACCAGGAGCTAACGCTACCTTTCTCCCTCTCTTTCTCCTTCTTCTCTTTCTCCTTCTTGGTCTTCCCAGTCAGACGGGAGGCCAGATCCATGCGGGGAGTTCTAGGGGTGGAGGTCACCGACGAGGGAGTCTGATCCACTGGTTTAGAAATCTTTGAAACGGGAGCAAAAATACCTGCAGGCCAGAAAAACAACAAACAATGAAACCTCTGTTCCTGTTAGTTGGAGTAAAACCACCCAGATGGAGGCGTTTCAGAGGCGTCTTCAGGTCACCTAGCTTCGGAGGGCAGATGAAGTACCGCACGCCTCCAACGCTGCCGTCATTCTTCCCCTCCGGCTCGTCCAGCTCCACTCCAACCCACTGACCGCTCGCAAACTCCGTGGTTCCACAGAACCTCAGAGTGCCGCTCTGAGGAGGACAGAGAAAGATCAGAGGTCTTTATTGGACACCCACATGGATACCATGAGGGGTCTTCTCCGACCCTCTACAGGCAGAGCATGTCCTCCATCACAGCACGAACAACCACAGGACTCTGCTTCGCACTTAGTGATGCATCTACGTGTGACCTTAGGGACCGAGCTGTTTTATGGTGCAAAAGTGGAAATAGGGAAGAACCTTCATGTCGTCCAGAACCACGCGGTCTCCCAGCTTCAGCCCCAGAGCGGACAGCATCAGGTTTCCTGGGATGTTGTCGTAGTTGGGCAGCGTGGCTCTTGGGAGGTTACAGCTGAGGGGGACGGCGTCCAGCAGCAGCTGCTTCAGGTCTTTGGCCACCATGGCGGCCTCTGCCTTGTCCAGACTCATGTCCATCGGGTCAGGGACCACCTCAGCTGGAACCTGGCCCTTCTCGTTCTGCACAATAAGAAAACAAAGCCTCTGTAGGACAGCCTCCAGGTTATAGAAGGCAGCAGATCTTTAGCTACTCCAGGAGTAAGGAGTGTTTACCCGGACGGCGGGATTGGCTCCGTGCTCCAGAAGACATTTGACGGCACTCAGACAGAGGTTGGACGCCGCGATGTGGAGAGCGGTACCGTAGTGGAAGTCGCTGCACGTGGAGTTTAGCACTGCGGAGAACAAAGAAGATGAAGAAGAGGGTGACCAACTCCTCTGTCATGTGTGGAAGGGTCAGGGTTGGACGTCCCGCAGACCCACCTCTGGGTTTGGCTGCCTTCAGCAGAACCCGAATCAGTTCTGGTACATCAAAGTAGGCGGCGTAGTGCAGAGCGTTCATATTGGTCCACCGACTCCTCAGACTCACGTCAGCACCAAGAGAGATCAGCTGACTGGTGAGTCGCAGCGCTGCCGCCGGGTCACCTGTAAAGCACAACAAGGATTAAACTGGAACCAGAACCAGGACCATGGTACGGATTCTGGAGTCCTGATAGACCCCGAGGCCAGGTTCCTCTGAGTGGATTCATTCATTCGTTTCTACATTTCTATATAAATATAATCTCAAACATTTACATTTATTTCTGAAGACATTCAGAATCTAAATTCTGAAAAGAATGACGTTGAATCGTTGTTTTAGCCTCAGGAGGACGTGCGGTTCGTTTAAAGTTCACTCAGACTTCCCACCCACGAGCCAGAAAAACACCCAGAACTTGTTTGGGCGACGGCGGCACAGGAGGGCTCGCTCCATAATCGGAAGGTTGCAGGTCCGAGCCCCGTTCAGACTGTCACTGTCGTTGTGTCCATGGGCAAGACACTCAACCCACCTTACCTACTGGTGGCGCCTGTGCTTGGCAGACTCGCCTCTGTCAGTGCGCCCCAGGGCAGCTGTGGCTACAGCGTAGCTCATCACCACCAGCGTGTGAATGCGTGCGTGAATGGGTGAATGACTGATTGTGTTGTAAAGCGCCTTGTGTCCAATCCTGGTCCTGGAGGGCCAGTATCCAGCAGGTTTTGTGGTTTTTCTGCTCCAACACACTTGATTAACTGGTTGAATCACCTGTACAGCAGCTCATCAGGCTCTGTAGAAGCCTGTTAATCACCTGCTGATTGAAATCAGGTGTGTTGAAGCAGAATTAAAACTAAAACATGCTGGATACCGGCCCTCGAGGACCAGGATGGGGCACCCCTGCTCTAGAAGGTCAGGCCATTTACCATGTCCAATCTTTCATAATCCTGAATAAAAACAACCAACATGTCCTCACAGAAATCCCCCAAAATATTAATAAACCTAAAAAAAGCAAAAATATCGTAACTAGTTGTCATGGTCTGCGTCTCCCCTCATGTGTCCCCTTGTGTTCTCCATCCCTCTCTAGGTTCTCCTTTTGTGTCTCCTAGCGCCCTCATGTGTCCTTGTCTGCGTCTTCCTCATGTGTCTCCTGGTGTTCTCCATTTTTTCCCCAGATCTTCAGCCCTCTAGGTTTCCCTCCTCAGGTATCCCCCTCCCAGGTCCTGTGCTCCCGTGGCCCCCTTTAGTCACGCCCCTGTAGTTTTTCTTTCTGTAGTGTTTTTCCTTTAGTTTCAGCTCCCCCCCTTAGAATATTGGTTATGTTTGCTGCCCTTCTGGTCTTTAGGTTTTTCTCTGAGGTCATTTTCCTTTAGCTACAGCTGTTCATGTTATTAGTCTCTCTAGTGTATTTTTCCCATCGGTGTTTGTGGTTTTTCTCCCCCCTTAGATTATTAGTTATGTTTCCTGCTCTCCTTGTCTTTAGGTTTTATTCTTAGGTCATGTTAGTTTCCTCCCTGATTAGTAATTAGGTTCACCTGGTCTCTCTCCCCCCACACACCTGCAGCCCATCTCCCTCTCATCCTCCCCAGTGTATAAAACCCTGTCTGTGTCACAGTATTTTGTCGGTTCGTTGTTCTTGTCAGTCTCGTCTCGTTCCTGTTCCTAGCCTCTAGTGTTTCCAGTGCTTCTAGTTCTGTAGTGTTTTTGATTACTCAGTTTAGATATTTGAATTTTTGGTTTTGGCTCCCTGCCTCTTGGACTACTCCTAAATAAAGGATTTTATTTTCATCATCCACCTCCTGCCTCGTTCATCTGGTTATCTCCATCTTGGGTCCTAAACATCCTCCTACACCAACTCGTGACACTAGTCAATTATTTATCTGGTGAAATGAATTAAAATCCCAATTTTAGAATCTAAAACCCAAACCACTGTGTTTGGAGCAGGGTCCTATCAGAGAGGACTTCCTGTAAATTCAATTTACAACCTAAATTAAATTCTGAACACTTTTTGGACGTTGTAGGGATTTTTATGCAGCTGTAGGTGGACGCCAGACCAGAGAAATCGATCTGTGTGTCACCTGAGGTTTTCTCTTTGACTCTCCTGGACTCCTAACGGTTTATCGCTGGATTTGCTCCACGAGGGTTTCTTACCCACTCCGTGCGCTCCGGCCTTACAGCTGTAGTGAAGCAGTGTCATGTCGGTCAAACCGTCGCGGTCGTTCACATGGCAACCGCGCTTCAGGATCTGAGACACAGAAACAGGTAAGGTGCTGATGGTGAAGGGAAGCCTGTTAACAAGCTGCACACGGTCCCATCTGACTGGATTTACACAGGATGACACAGAGGTCAGAGGCACTATTTCTGGTACAAGAACTGTAACAGGGCCAGGTAATGCTTTTATTTTTATAAAGAACAATTTATTTAATTTCAACACTAAAATAAGATAAAATGTCCTAAAAATGAGGCTTTTTTAAAAACTGTCTTGGAAATCCGTTTAGCAGTGAACTGAAGTGTTTTCATCACCTCGTTTCCAATGACGTCAATCTTGTGTTGCACCTGAGGAACCCACTGACGGACGATGGCGAACAGCTCTGGGATGGAAGTCTGGGGATCCATCAGGATCTCCAGACAGGCCGGATCATTTGGGTCAAAGAAGGTGAACGCTGGAAAAAAACAAGGAGGAGTCAGAGAGAAAGGAAATGAGGTGAAGATAAATCAGCAGTGAGAATGCGATCCCTCCAGATGGTTTCTGTCCCCATCATCAAATCAGAGGAGACCAGCGGATCCTGCAGGTTCTGCTCTGCAGGCTCAGCAGCTCAGAGGAGGATTTTCTTTCACTAAGTTGCTGAAATCAAATTTGTACATTTAAATCCTGACAGGTGTCCTTCAACAAGCAGAAAATGGACCAAATGAGCAAAACCAACTGTTTATAGAGTCTGGGCCTCTGGACAAAAGCTCTATTCAGACCCGGTTCTGACAAGCATCCCGGACGGTCACATGACCAGCGACAAGCACAAATGTGTGTGTAGCTGGTCTCAGAAACACTGAGGATGCTTTCAGACCGATCTCATTCAGACGAGTCCTGGGATTCTTCTGCCCAGAGTTCAGACTCGGTCCAACCAGGACTTGGTTCTGTAGAGTCTCTGAGTCATGTGATTCACCAGAATCCCTCCATGAATCAACAACTTCCGTATTTAGCAGAAGTTGAGTTTTTGTTGTTTAAATCTGAAAAAAAAAACCATTTAAAAAGATCTATAAATGCGAGGGAGGAGTCAGATAAAACCTCTTTTCTATTCCTGATATTCAAAATATTTGTTCTCCTAAAATCTCAGACAGATTGATTGTTTTTCTAAACATCCATTAAAATCGTAGAAGAAGACATCAATTCCCTCTCCTAAGGACAAGAGAAACTCTTAGCTGGGGCCAAGGCTCCGCCCCTTCCTGGATTCAAACAGGAAAAAAACATTTTATCCAATTAAAATGAATAAAAATTAAAACTATTTTCTTCATCTGAATGATTAGAATAAACACGTATTTTATTTCTTTTAAAGAGCAAGTCACCCCCAAGTCAACTTTTTTTCTCTGATAAACTATATAAATGTGTGTCTAATCGTGCTGCAGACACGTGTAGTCAATAGTTTTGCACTTTAGTGCATTTTAGTTAAAATAAACATTTTCTGTCTAAAACTGTCAGTGTTGTGCCGTTGTCAGGTAAAAACTCTGCGCTGCATTTGAATTTAAATCTGCCACCGCTATTGGCTAAGAGGTACCCTAGAACGTTAGCTGGTACCATATGATGTCACAATGTCATTGTGAGCGTGTGTGTGTGTATTTGTTAGTGGCTCCGCCCCCTCAGTCTGCTAGGCAACAGCATTTGTTGCATTTTTTAAACGGGAAGTGGGAGTGGAGTAATACTCTGGTAGGGGGTGACTTGCTCTTTAACTGTCTCGGAGTGAGGACTCAAGAGAAAATAAAACTAGTTAAGGTGGCGCAGTGAGTTTGGCTGTATTTAAGGTGGGATGACGTACTGTAGTCCTTCGGTAGCGGCGCCTGGGCTGAGGGGTGCACCATGGCTCTGCGGGGGAGCTCATGGACCGGACTCTGGTACTCGGACACAGAGACCGGTTCTGGAACTGGTTCAGCTGGAGGGTCCTCCTCCTCCACTTCCTGCTCCTCTCGCTCCTCCGGTTCCTCCTCCTGCTCTGCCTCCTCCTCATCCTCCACCTCTGCCCTCTCCTCCTCTAGCTCATATTCATCCTCGTCTTCCTCATCTTCCTCTTCAGTCAGGGCCTCCTCCTCATCCTTTTGGACCCTCCCCTCCTCCTTCTCCTCACGGTCGTGCCCCTCCTTCCCTTGCTCCTGCACGTTCTCCTCTTTTGTCATGACGAGTGACTCTGCGGGCCTGAGGAGAAAATGTAATCATTTGGTGCAAATCCAGAACAAAACAAAAGATAATCTAATTTTAGTCATTTCAAACTTTAAATGGCTGATTTTTACAGAACTAAGCCTGACGAAGGTTTGACCTTTGACCTGCAGCTCAGACACTCCTGAATTAAAGGATCCGGAGACTTTAAAGGCTTGTGGATAAAACTCTGTTGTGTTTATTTATTCTTAAAGGTCTAGCTCTTATTTTATGAAACAGGTTAAAATTGTAACATGAAACCTTGTAAACAGAAGCAGTTTTACTGTGTTTATCTGAATGAGAGGATGTGACGGATCTCGGCGTTGGAGTGAAAACAGCAGCAGCTGATGCTGAGACTTCCTGTCCATCACTTTCTGGATTTGATCTGCTTCCACTCCAGCTAACGGACAAGATGCTGCAGCCTTTCCATCCATCCAGTTGAGTCGCAGTTGCTTTGGTCCATTCATGAAAATAATTTTAAGTTTGATCAGTTTACTCGCAGGAAGGCAACAACTCTTACATTTTAGCTCAGTATCCATCCATCTATTTTTTAATACCCTCTTATCCACGCAGGGTCATGGGGGGCTGGTGCCTGTTTCCAGCAGTCTCTGAGCAAGCAGGCGATTTACCGGTCGATCTATGTTGCTACCCTCATACGGTCACGAACTTTGGTCACGAGTGACCGAAAGAACGAGATTGCATATACAAGTGGCTGAAATGAGTTTTCTCCGCAAATGAGAAGCTTGGTCATCAGGGAGGGGCTCCAAGTAGATCTGCTGCTCCTCTACATTGAGAGGAGCCAACTGAGGTGGCTCGGGCATCTGGTTAGTATGACTCCTCGAAGCCTCCCTGGTGAGGTGGGAGGCGACGCAAAGGAAGACCCAGGACCCGCTGGAGGGACAATGTTTCTCGTCTAGCCAGGGAACACCTTGGGATTCCCCCAGAGGAGCTGGCCCAGAGGGAGGTCTGTAGCCTGGCCAGCCAGCCCCATGCCTCCCGTGCTTGCTTAGTATGAGGATTGCAGTAAAGACTCTGACACTAGTCAGTGACTCAATGCAACCTGCTGGGTTTCTTATATAGGAAACTTTGTACTGATTGGCTTAATGACCTGACCTGTGTTGGAATGTTTACTGTGTGAAGGTCCTCGAGACGACTCTTGTTGTGAGTTGGCGCTTTATAAATAAACTTGAATCAAATTGGGTCTGAGAACGCTCTTATTCAAATAACCCCGCCCCCTTAACCAAGCCAATCAGCGCTGAGCAGCATACATCACACACCGCAACGCTGAGTTTCTCACAAACAATGACGACGGCGTCTGAAGAGGAGTTTGCTGCGGCTCTTTCCTCTTTTCTAAAAGACTTGGACCGATGACTTGGTCTTTGAAACGACGACAACAAGAAGCGCTAAAAGCCATTCTTCTAAACAAAGATGGTTGCGCCGTCGCCAGACGCCATTTTTGACTACAGCTAAAAAACGACAGTGTTGCTCGATATAGTCGGCGTTTCCGCTTTTTTTCATGATTGTTTTGTTTTTTTTAGCTGGTTAGCCCACCCCTCATGTGCCTCTCTGCCTGTGAGAAACACGACTAGTTCTCTGTGTAGAAATAAACTGAGGACAAGACTAGCAGGCTAGGCTAGGAAGTCTGGGCCTCTCTGCTTAGGCTGCTGCCCCCGCGATCCGACCCCGGATTAGCGGATGAGTCAAGTGCTGGACTCTTAATCCAATACACAGAGGTGGAGAAAACAAACAAAACATTGTACAGATGAAAATGGATGGCTGGGTAAATCAATAAACCCATCCTTTGTTTGTTTCTCTAAGCTGATGCTGCTCAGAAGGGCGTCTGCTACAGGTGAGGGCAGACTGAACAGAGTTGGTTCCACACAACAGCACCAGAGTCAGCCGCCTGCATCTGCATGCTAAGCTAAGCTAAGGCTAAGGCTAAGCTAAACTACGTTTCATCCAGTTGCATCTGATAGGAACAGAAACAATTCTGTTGTGACTTCAAATTCCATTTAATTCCACGTTTTAATCTCAAACTCCAGAATACTTTGGAAACGTCTAAAAACACGAGAAAAGAGAAACTAACAAGTCAGATTAGATCACAAATTATGAAATGATTTAATGTATCAAATGTTTGAGTCAATTGTTTTAATCTGAGCTTTTGAAATGCAGATTTAACCGCTGATCTTGCTCCAGAGCCTCAGATAATTTAACATTTTCTGCAAATAAAAGACAGAATGTAAAGGAACTAATTCAGCTTCTGCACAATCAGGAAAACCAGATTAGTAACTAATGTTTTTAATAAATCTGCAGCAATTTGACAGACATATGAAATTAATTATTATTGTGCATTAAATAATAAAGCAAACCTATCTTTACCTACAGGAATAATTAATTATTTGCCTGGATTAACATGAAACAAGGCAACAGAAACACACTTGGGTGCTGGCAGTGCTCAGACTAGCCTTTAGCTCACCGGACATGACGATGACTCTATTTCTCTAAGCTGAGGCTGTTCAGGAAGCTGTCTAGTTAGAACATTTCCTCTTGAATATGCTGAATGATTTATTTTAACTGATCCAGAACTGTTCTCTGATAACTTTCGGGTGTTTCTGAGAGAAAACGACTTCTATCATTAAACAAGAAGGTTCTGGATTCCAGAAAAACAGGAAGAAGATTCCCTGTTTTGGGATTGTTGACAAATACGCAACCAACAATCAACACGAAGAGACCTAATGCAACGTTTTTAATATATTTGAAGAAGTCAGTTTAATAAAACAGAGAAAAACTGATTTTTATCTCTTTTGTTTGTGTCCACATGTTCTTTCAGAGCTTTAAACTCATTTACGTGAATAACGTCTCCGTTTCCGTCCAGGTTGTTATGTTAGACTAAACTAAAATAAATTGTGTTTTTATATCAGAAAGCAGATTGTTGGTGTTGAATCGGAGAGGTATCCGACTGTTTTAGCTGATGAATGAATTAATTTACAGAAAACCAGCAGGTTGTGATGAGGATGGAGCAGCCATGGCCTCCTCCTCCTCCTCCTCCAGCCTCCATTTTACAACCGACAGAAGCGTCGCTCAGACGGACCGAATCGAGCAGGAATCGCGTCTCTAAAATGTTCAGACTCAACCGGAACGGCATTTCTAAGGTTCTAAAGAAGAACGTGAGAACATCGGAAGCCACAGAGCTGGGGGTCGCGATTCGTTTTAATGTGCGTAGGAGAGAGAGAGAGAGAGAGAGAGAGAGAGAGAGAGAGAGAGAGAGAGAGAGAGAGAGAGAGAGAGAGAGAGACGCGCGCAGAACAACAATAATACTGATATTATTAATAAAATGGGTCAATCACGAGCTCTGAATTGATCACAGCAGGTAATGGAGCTGAAGCTGCTCCTTTTGTCTCTATCCTCTTCCTCCTCCTCCATCATCACCATCATCATCGAGCTCCTCTCACAACAGCACCCCGACCCGATCCAAAAAGTGCATCTGAGTCGAACATCTGCGTGTTTACCTGAAACCAAGTCGCTGGTCTCTGATGGACGTGATGAAGCTTTTCTCTCCTCTGATGCTCTACCTCTGAATCAACAACACGGACTCTCCTCTCTCCTCACCCCCGCTGGCTCTCCTCTCCAGCCCCTCCCTCTCTCCCTCACATTTAACCCCTTCCGTTTCACCACGTAACCATTAGTTTATCAGCCAACCCCATGCTTCTTTAGGAAGCGTTTCTCTACGCTTTGTGTGTGTGTGTGTGTGTGTGTGTGTGTGTGTGTGTGTTTAAAGTGTAACATCTGGTGGACATCATTCAGCATCCTCGTGCAAACAAACAGAAGCTTCTGGCTGTTTTGTTAGATTTTTCTCTGCATGCAGGATAAACTTTCTGTGCATTGCTCCTGGGCGGGTCTGGGTGGGGACCTTGGGGCTCGGGGTGTGGGCGTGGCCGGCCTCATGTGGGGATCTGGGCGAGACCTTGTGGGTCGGGCCCAGATGCTGCCAAGAAGAAGGCAAGAACATGCGGCAGTGCCTGGCCCGGGCTCAGGGGCCTCGGGTAGACCTTGGCTCCTCTGCTGTCCCATCACAGGGGAGGGGGTGTCCAGGAGGGGGAGGACCCAACCTTTCCTGGATGTCCTATGTCATATATTCTGGAAGTTGTGCAAATGCAGGGATGAGAGTAGATATTCTGCTGGGATGGGGCTGGGTTGGTGCCCTCAGACTCCGTGAGGCTCTGTGATGCTGCTGCTTTGGGCCCTGGCAGGATGGGCTGGGTGGCATTTTGGCAACAGAGGTGCCTATTGGGGCCAGTGGGGGAGCTGGCTCCCTGGAGGGCTCAAGTCCAACAGGCCATTCCTCCCCATCCCCAAACATTTCTCTCCTCCTGCTCCCTCACATCATCGCACAAACATACACATAGGACCATGGGGGGTGGACAAGTCAGGGGGTGCGGGCATGGACCCCATTTCCGCATTCCTGTGGCAACCAGCCCCCCAATTTTATTTGCACCTTAAACACTTCCACCAGCGACATTCCACGCAAACACACACTTAGGGCCTCGGAAGTGAGCACATTCAACGGCATTTGGCAGGGGGATTTTTCAGCCTCATCCCGAGTGCCGGTGCCCACTTCCAATTTTAAACCGCACTTAGACACTGATGGCTGAGGGTGTAAGTGGGGTGGTGCGGTGGCATCAGCTGGCGTAGGTCAGATGATGCCCGCACTGCCCTCTCACCACAGCCATGGAATACACCTCATCAACATGCACTAACACAAAATTGGATAAATAAAATAAAATAAAATTTGAAAAAAAAAATCCCACACAACAAACTGACTATAAATGAAACATATCTATGAGCAGCTTTTATTCCAGGATACAGTAGTCACATGATCAGAACTGCAGGACCCTGATGTTCTGATTAAAAGATGGAAACTGCGTATCTGACATGAAGAGCAGAGCTGACCTGTCCAAATTATCAGTTTCTATAACGCCCTCTTAGGGTTTTACAACCTCCTAAGGTGCTTCAAAACACAATTAGTCATCCACACATTCACACACTGCTGATGATGAGCTACAATGAAACCACAGCTGCCCTCAGGCGCACTGACAGAGGTAAGGCATGCCATACACTGGAACCACCTGTCCTTCAGACCACCACCAGCAGGCACCAGGTGGGTTAGGTGTCTTGGTTAGAGTTAGGGTTAGATCTAATCTGCAACCTTCAGATTACAGCCTGCTCTACCTCCTGAGTTCTTTCTGTTAAAAGTTGTGACAGCTCAACTTAGGTTGTTATCTGGATGAACAAGAATGTTTCTGGAACGATGTCCCATTAAATAGATGTTTACCCATAATGCATGACAGCACAAACAGCTGATCCCAGCAGTCAGCACGGTGGTGGAGGGCTGATGGTTTGGACTGGTTCCGACCCAACAGGACTCATTAAATCCACCATGAACTCTTCTGGATACCAAAGCCTCTTAGATTCTAATGTGAAACCATCTGTCTGACAGCTGGAGATCATCTCAAACTGGGTCATAAAAGATAATCATGATCCAGAACATGGAAGCAGATCTACAACAGAATCAAGATGTTGGAGAGGTCCAGTCAGTGTCCAGACCCGAACCAGACTTAGGACCTTCAAAGAGCTGAATGTCAGCAACCTTTAAGAAGAATGGAGCAGAACTCCTCCAGAACCATGATGGTGTCAAACAGAAGATGATTCCTGAGTTCCTGAAGGAGGATCTACAAGCTTAGGAGCTTTAGTCTTTGTTCTGATTGTTTTTCTGTATTCAGTCCAACTGTGGAGAACCCACCACAATCACCTGATTGTGATGGTGGTTTCCTTAGGGTTACCAGTCTCAGTCAGATTCAGGCCTCCTGTAATCTCACGTTTCCATGTTAAAATCAGGCCAAAGCTGCAAAGTGATCCTTTAACACAGATGTGACATTCACTAACAAACTGAATCTTTCGTTCGGCTTTTCAGATTAAAAGATGAGAACTGAATCCTTGTAAAAGAACCATTCCGCTTGTCTACTGGTGACGCCCACACCCATACGAATACGTAAACTGCACCACTGGGCGCTGGAGAGAGTAACAGCATTGCCGCCATATTGGATGGGTTCCGCACTTTCCAAACTAAGAGTGGGGAACTATGCCTGTTTTTGGTGCAGCCTACGGTTGCAACCATAAACACAGAGTGGTTGCAACACCTGGCGCACTGTTGAAAACAGACCACGTGGGATTAATATAGACTTTTCTAGCCTTCCTTTTGGGATTTTATATTTTCATTCATTTTGTTTATATTTACATTTTATTTATCATGCCATACCATGCGTCTGACTTAATGAAAAAGCATAATAAAAGGTTTGTTTTAGTAGGTTTATAGTTTCTCCGTAGATATAGTTGCACGGGGGCAAATAATGACCCATCCAAGATGGCGGCTCGCTACCTCACAAACTACCTACAAAGTCCCATTTGACTAGGGCGAATTTGCCACCAACCGTCATGGTGGTTTTGTGTCGCATCCGAAGGTCAGACTCATTTTCACTTCTGATTGGTCTAAATTTACTAAGCACCGCCCTTCTTTTAACCACGTGGACAACTCCGTTTCTGATTGGACAGTGTACTGGTCCGTCAACGCGAGCCAAACCAATCGCAGATCTTTGTCTTTCAGTCTTGCGTCACACGCTCACCGGCTGCTACAATCCAAGATGTCGGCTGTGTTCCCCATGTGTGTCCGAGCGAGTCACGGCCTCCTGAGGCTCAGCAACGGAGCGGTAGGTGCTTCCAGGCTGGCAGCGATGGATATCATCCGGACACTCTCCACAGACGAGCCGTCTGGCGGACCGCGCGGCGCGACGAGCGGACTAGCTCAGGCTATCCTCCAGGAGCGACTCCAGCAGCACCAGAGCCAGGTGAGGTGCGCTCGGTTTTCTGTCCAGCGGCGAAGGCAGTGCAGTTTGTACGTTTAAGTCATGACTCCGCCCTTCCGAGAATCCCCATTATATCAAACCGAAGCTACATCTAGCCACGGACGGCTAAGCGTTACCTGTGCAGGTTTCTCCACGGGAGGGTTTATATTATTGCTCGTTGGTTTTATGTGTTGCTGTAGCTGTGCGTGACCGTAATCGTGGGGTCTGCAGGTAAAATGCTGCGTCCTCTCTCATACTGACTTCAGCCAAGCTTCATTCTGTTAGAAAAATAACAGTCAAGGTGCTTTAGGCTAGAAGGACAGAACAGGACCTTCTTCTCTCCTCTAACTCATGCCAAACATCTCCGGGATGTTAGAGTACCCATCCATCAGTGTTTGAGATCCCATTGCCCTCATAAACGGTGGCTCTGTCAGAAGTTTTATTTATTTTCTGGCTGTATTGTAAAAATACTCACCTGTTCAGGCTTTTATTTTTGTATCATCTGCAAATCTGTGATTTCACCTGGTCAAAGGCGCTAATCCTGGTTGACCCACCAGATTAAGGACAACATTTGTTGAATTAAATCTTTTTGTTTGGTGCTTAATATCATTTTTGGAGGTAACAAGAGGTCCAGCTAACGTGTCTCAGTGCAGCATCACAGCTTTGACTTGTAATCAGACTTCAAGGCAAGGCAGCTTTATTTTTATAGCACATTTCACACACAGAGGCAGTTCAATATGCTTTTCCATTAGCAAGAATAGCAAGAACATTAAAACCAACACGACATGGCATCGGCCGATACCGACATCGATGCCGATATATCACGCATCCCTAATTATGTCACCAAGATTCTAACCTGGGTCTTTATTCCTCCGGAGACAAGTCGATCAATAACCTCCATCCTATCCTTCAGATTTCCAAAGACAAGAACTTCAGTCGTGTCTTTAACTGGAGGAAGTTTGACTGCATCCAGTCATTAACCTGCTCCAAACACTGGCGGTGTGAGTGGAGAGGACCACAGTCACTATGTGATAGAGCTAGGTAGATCTGGGTGTCATCTGCATAACTATGATAGGTAATGTTGTTATTGTATGACCTGGCCCAGGGGGAGCATGTAGAGATTGAAGAGCAGTGGTCCGAGAATTGATCCTTGGGGGGACCCCACGTGTCATGGTGATCTGCTTTGACTTCAAATGAAATATCTATTGTTATTGTTTGTTTTTCCAGGGCCAGCCACCTACAGAAGAAGGTCAGAGCAAGAAGGAAGGAGAGCAAACAGATGACAAGAAACAGAAGGAGAACATGGCCTATGCAAAAAAAATGGTGCTGCGGTTGGCGGGACTCCTAGGCCTTGGCGGAGCGGTCAGCGTTGTCTACATCTTTGGTGAGTAGGGCTGAACGATTTTTCGTTTTTGGACCGAAATCGTGATTTCAAACAGCACGATCACTAGGGATGCACCGATACAATACTGGTATCGGTATCGGTAAAAGTTAACCGATACCAGTAAATGATACCAATGCAGTTGCTTGACTTGACTTGACTTCACTTTAACTTGTCATTTCTGTTCACCTAATATTTTAGTTTTGTAATCACTTATATTACTTTTTATCTACCTTACAGTCTTTTCCTATTGAAAACAGAAGAAAATAAAACCTGTATTCCAATTCATTTAATTTTTTTGTGTGGTAGAAGTATCTGTATCGGTATCGGCGAGTACTCAGATCCAAGTATCGGTATCAGTTTGGAAAAAAGTGGTATCGTTGCATCCCTAACGATCACGTGACCGTCAAAGCTGCGGTTTTTGCGTTTTTGACTGATGTAACATCCGGGGTTTCCCCGTGTGTTATGGTGGCGGCAACAGGCAGCGCGGGGGAGGGGGTGGGGTATACTGTCCAGAGCCGAGCCCAATTCCACAGCTGACTGAGTTGCAGGTTATCTTCCATTTTAGTTTTCCACACACAGCGGGGGCGCAGTTGAGTGGGGAGAGAGAGACTCCTCCCACATCGGCGGGTTCAGGCTCAACGTCACTTTTGAGATACCCGAACCACCGCCACACTACTGACGTTGAGTAACTTTTCTTCTGAACAATGTCATCATCTCCAGAAGACAACTCCGAGTCATGACTGGGATCTACTTCGCTGTTTTCAGCTCCACGTTTGGCCATTCTGCTTATTAAACCTCTTCCTCGAAGTAGCGGAGCAGGAAAAGTGTAATTGCAAATGCTTCTTCTTTTTGTTAAATGGCAGTGGGCAACCAACGCGCATGGAGTGTTAGCGCCCCCTACTGAGGCTGCACACATCTGTTATTTCTGATCGAGACTCCCAGCTGATCACCGTAATTGAACTGAAAATGATCGTGATCACAAAGTGCGATCATATGATTGCCCAGCCCTAGCGTGTTCCCCTGTCCTCCGGGCCACACACACACACACACACACGGGACTGTCTCAGCTGTTATTTTCGTTAAGGAGTGTGCACGTACAGCATGCGCGCCTCGTGCACGAGCCTACTATTGAAGCTGCCGTTAACGCTTTTGGCCTGAGGGGGCGATCGTGAGCATAAAAATTAAAAACTCTGTAAAGTCCCTTTAAGTTGTAACATCCTTTTGTTGGCATTTTCTACATAGATTACCCATACATGTGTATTAAATTAAACCATTTAACAATGCTTTTAAACCTCTTTGAAACATGAAATAAAATAAAGTAAATCACGTCTGTGACCTTACATGACACATAAAATAAAGCAGTTAATAAATCATTACCTTTTAACATGCTTAACTTATCTGTATTCTTTAGCACCTTCTAGTGGACAAAAGAGTCCTTTTTACTCAGCAGAACACCCTACAACATAAATGTTCAAACATATACACATTTACGATTCAACATTCAAAACCCACCATGTTCCTCATCAACAAGGAGCTCAAACCATCGCAGGTGTTTAAGAAATAAACCTTATAAACCGTAATTTCCTTTAACACCTTCCGTTTACCTCCATGGAGTTTTCCCGCTGCTGTGCGGTTTGCGACACTGATTTACGGCAGCTTGTTGCTCTGTTCTTTCAACAATAAAAGCCGTTCCTTCAAAATAAAAGCATCATCCGTGTTATACAGTAAAATAAGGAATAACATTTGTAACCCATGAAATGCAAATGAATGGACCATTAACACGGTCAGTTACAATCACATCAGGTCATTTTTTAACTGCTTGTTGCCATGAGACAACAGAGGACGTTCTGCTCCAAATCATGTCCTCGTCCTCCCATACTTGACTCTCTGCTCTACTCTCTGGGAATGTCCTAGCATTCTTGAGGATTGAAAAACAACCTGATGACGCAACAAAGTTTTAAAAAAGTCCTCTATTCATCAAATCTTTGACATAAATGCCATTTATTTATTTATTCATTACATTAACCATAATTATTAACCTATGAAGTTGTAATTATAAAATGATTAATTAAACAACTCAGCAGCCGCAGATTTCAAAATGTAACGATCGTTATTTAAAAGATGTCTTAAGAATTTAAAACCACATTTACCTTGTTGTTAATGAATAAAGGCAGCTTGGGATGTCGAGTGTACCAAGGAGTCCGTGCCGCCTCATGTAATGTTGTAATGAACGCAGGTAGACCGATATATTGGGCCGACATTTTCCATTTTTTATACATTGGTGTTGGACGATTTTTGTTTGACTTTAAAAAGAAAAGAAAGCAAGAAAGAAAATAATCTTTTCTATAGCGCCTCTCAAGATAAAAATCACGAGGCGCTTCACAAAATCAAAAATTTTAAATATAAAAAAGAATTTAGAAAATGTCTAAAAATGTGTTTAAAATAAGCAAAATACACAATTTTGATTAAAAATGCAGAGAGAGAGAGAGAGAGAGAGAGAGAGAGAGAGAGAGAGAGAGAGAGAGAGAGAGAGAGAGAGAGAGAGAGAGAGAGAGAGAGAGAGAGAGAGAGAGAGAGAGAGAGAGAGAGAGAGAGAGAGAGAGAGAGAGAGAGAGAGAGAGAGAGAGAGAGAGAGAGAGAGAGAGAGAGAGAGAGAGAGAGAGAGAGAGAGAGAGAGAGAGAGAGAGAGAGAGAGAGAGAGAGAGAGAGAGAGAGAAAAGGCAGAATAAGGAGAGGGTGATGAAGGTCACACCAAAACCAGCCTGAACAGGTGAGTTTAAAGGAGACCACCGAGTCCACTGATCTCAGGCTCAGGGGGAGAGAGGTCCAGAGTCTGGGGGCCACAGCAGCAGATGATCTGTCACCTTTGACCTTTAGCCTGGTGCTGTACAACCAGTAGGCTTTGATCACTGGACCTCAGGGACCTGCTGGGGGTGAAGGGACTAAGAAGATCACCAATGTAAGATGGTGCTTGTCCATGTAAGGCCCTATAGACCAGAACCAGGATGTTGAAATGAACCCTGAAGTTGACTGGCAGCCAGTGAAGCTGGAGGAGAAGTCGGGCACATCCTCAGACAGCCTGGTGCTGTTGCAGGATTTAATTTGTGTAGTTTTAGGTCCACTAATAACATCTTCATTATAAATACTCAAACTTAACTTAAGTGTCTGATTGTAACACTAAACATTACACCAAGTTAAAATGTAATAGTTAGTTAAATTCCGAGTTCAACAACCGGTTGTGCAGCAACCGATGTTATTAGGGATATTTTAGGAAGAAAATAAGTGGAAAGTGTCTAGATATCGCCCATAAAACCCAAACATAATGGCCATCGGATGACCGTGTCTTCTACGGGCATCAGTATCGGCAATAGAAAAACCAATATTAGTCGACCTCTAACCCCCCAACCCACTTAAACATCTGCAATTAATAAATGTTGGTGGCACTAATGCTAACTGCAGGATAGCTGCTGCTAACACGTTTCTCACACCAGAGGAAAACATAGAATGTCCGAACACACGTGTTGCATTCAGGATTGTGGGAATTTTCAGACTTTGAATGAATGTCAGAGAAATATTCTGCAGAGTGTTTCTTCATATACGTTTATATAACATATGTTGATTGTCCAAGGAGGTCTGAAGCTGATAAAAGTGAATAAGTGTGTGTAACATTTGTTTAGTGATTAATATCTGATAATACACACATGCTTATTCATTGTGGATCTTAGAGAAGTCGGTGCCTAAACATGAGATCAACTGTTTGTTTCTGTTATAGGAACAAATTCAGTGGATGAGCAAGGAAACAAGGTGAGTTTTATAACACACACACACACACACACACACACACACACACACACACACACACACACACACACACACACACACACACACACACACACACACACACACAGTGATGGATTAAAAAAACACATCAGGACATAAATGACTTAACCCACCTCGACTATCCATGGTCAGCAGATTAATGAATGGGTCCTCGTTATTTACATGCTGTTGCACGTAGCAGTGCACGGAGTGAACTGCAGACTCACTAGGGCCGACTATCACAGCTCAGCTGCTGACTTTTTAAAATCTGGTGTGTGTGCGTGCGTGTGTGTGTGTGTGTGTGTGTGTGTGTGTGTGTGTGTGTGTGTGTGTGTGTGTGTGTGTGTGTGTGTGAGAGCATGTTTATGAGCTATTGTAAAGTGCACACTTCTCAGGTGGTTGTGATGTCATAGAGCGTGACAGACATGATTGGCTGCGGTCTGAGGTGTCGCTGTGAGAAAGGAAGGGTCACACTTATTGCCCCCCTCCATGACGGCACACTTGACACGTAGCTGAGAGACAGCCGACCCCCCTACCCCCAACACACACTCGCACACACACACACACACACGCACACGCACACACACACACGCACACACTAACACACAGGGTCCGAAATTAAATTTTTTACTCACCGGCCAAGTTGGCTGGTAGATGATGAAAATCTACCGGCCAAAGTTCTATATGATTTAGATCTACCTAAAGCATGTTATTCTATATTATGTTGATTCCAAACAGAGTGACAAAATAATTAAAACATCAATTAATAAGGAAAACAACTCTTTTGTCATTTTTACTATTTATTTATTTATTTTTAGAGACGTTTTTATGAACTCTTTCATTGAAATCTAGTCAGACTCCTTGTTTTCTCTGTCCATGAAGTCTGGCCTCCTGCTTCCAACACCGTCTTTGTGCCAAAGCACTACAGCCTCATTTGGGTCCTAGTCCTTGATCTCTGGAGAACACAGCTGCAGCATGAGAATATCTGAAAGTGTGTCAGGGCTAGGGTTGTCATGGTAACCGGTGTAGCAGTAAACCCCGGTAAAAAAGTTGACAATAATAATAACCGTCTTGTTTTAAAAAAAAAACTATTTTATCTTGTTGGGTTGCCGTGGCTGCGGTGTAGGCGCGGTAACCCTTACCAGCCACCGTATCATCTGCTGAAGTTGCCGGCGGCACATGCGCACTTTGTTGTTTACAACCAAAACTTTCTTTAAGCTAAAGCTGAAATAATGGCCAAAGGAGGAGACGGCAGCGCTCGGGACATTTATTATCCCTCAAAGAAGACAAAGTGGGAAGTACGGGCATCTTTTGGATATTTGAAGAATGCCGAGGGACAGTTGTCTGTAAAAGGCAGCAAGGCTTCGTGGCCATCATAATGTAGCCATTGTCTCACGACTCCGCCATCTCCGGTTCGCCACTTTTCATAAAATCTTCTGGTTGCCACTGGTCCTGGTGGTTTTTCTTCCAGTTCGACGAGTTTTCTTTTGGAAGGCTGGCTGACTCCAGTTAAAAACCGCCACATTCCACCGCTAGTTTTAACACGAAGCTAACGGCTAACTTGATAAACTGATTGAATGGGATAGGTGGAAATGACGTTGGATGCGGCGCTCACGTTTCGCGTACGTTTGTGTACGTTGCATGCAGGCGGGAGGAGTATCAGAAATCCATGGAAGACGACTGATAAACATAACTAATTTGGTGCAAACATTTACTCGCCAGGTGGCAGGTAGAGCTCAAACATTTACTCGCCAGGTGGCAGGTAGAGCTCAAACATTTACTCGCCAGGTGGCAGGTAGAGCTCAAACATTTACTCGCCAGGTGGCAGGTAGAGCTCAAACATTTACTCGCCAGGTGGCAGGTAGAGCTCAAACATTTACTCGCCAAATGGAGCAATTTGCTCGCATTTGGCGAGTGGCGAGTGTTAATTACGGACCCTGCTGACACACACAGGCACATTTACCATTCTCCATGGAGACAACACAATACAATAAATATGTTAATAAATCAGAGAAAAGCTGCAACAGAAGCCCAAAAGTCCAAAAAGGAATCGGAACATTAAAACTGTTGTTTTAGGAACACCTGTGCTGTTTTTCTGACTGTTTGGAGCCACATACAGAACCATCAGTTGCCTGTCCCTAAATGTCCCTACATGTCCCTTGTGTCTTTCCGTGTAGTCTTTTATGTAGTACATGTCTTGTCTGGACGGAGACGACGGGTGGAATTAATCACGACAAAAGCTGGTAGCGTCTGTCGGCCCATTTGTGTTGGTTCTCCGTCCTCGCGTCCCTCCTCAGACAGGATCTACTGCTGGAGGTGTCGCTCTGGGACCAGGCACTTCAAAGGGCACACTTCTCTCACATTAGGACCCCTTTATTGGTTTCAGAGACAAATGTGTGACAAATACTTCCTGTTAATCGGCCTGTGTCCCGGGGTCAGCGGGTTCGAACTCCAGCCTCCAGCTCATTTATGATCTGATGAAGTGTGTTTGTGTGTGTGTGTGTGTGTGTGTGGGGGGGGGGGGGGGGGGACAACCCCCCCACACAAACACCCTCATCTGGTTGGGCTTGAGCTGTTTCTCGTCTTCACACATGACATTTGCGAGACGTGTTTTGTGATCAGGGAGGCATCAGCGTGGGCGTGCCGGGTCTGACCAGTGAGCATCAGCTGATCGGCGCATTAAAGCAGTTATTTAAACACAGAGTTGTTTACAATGATCAGTCATTCATGGCCAATTTGCAGCTTCAGTCTCTGTGATGTTTATGAACGTTTTTATGAAACTATGATATTATTTTGATTAGAATGAACGTTGAGAGTCACACTTTTTGTTTAAATGCCAGACGCCACATCCTCCTGCCCTCCCAGCACGCAGCTCTGCTGCCAGATTGGTTTTTATGGCCTCGTCACATTTCGCTCCATGCTAACTGCTCCCATCCTCACTCCACCACATCTCAGCGTCTCGTCAGATTGGAAGCTGGTTATCTGCAGAAGATCCAGCTTTTCTGTTGCTTTAGATCCGCTGAGCAAAGCGTGGACGCCGTTCATGTTGAAGAATAAGCTCATTAGACTTTCAGTCAAACTATTAACAAATGAGCAGTCTTAAATTTGCTTTTCCAAATTTAAGGCCTTAAAGGTGCATTATGGAAGTGTGACAGCCAAAACATGTATAGAAATAATAAATGTCTTCTTCATAGATTCTCCTGCAATGCCCTGGTCCTGTAGAATGAGCCCTGGCATTTTTACTGTGATTGCCTGTTTTTCTGTAAAATCACAGAAAAAGAGAGATGCTCGGGTCGAGCAGGCTGCTTCATGCGCGTTCACGCTCAGGCATCGCCCGTAGCATTTGCTATCCGTAGCTTTAGCAGCAGAGAGAGAGGCAGTGCCACTTTGTCGCTGTTCCTAACGCCTAGTGACAAAGCTAGCTACATTTCTGAGGACCCTTAGCTACTTTCTGTAGAACTTTCTTCTAGATATTTCCTGCTAATTAGCAACAAAATAGCCATTTTCACTCCGAACCGTTCTTTGAACGTTGTTTCAGCTGTCATCAAGGATGTAAATGTTACAGATACACGTGACGTCACTGGCGCTTTAGCTCACCTTGTAAGATGTCGGACTCCCGTGCAGAAGACCTGGGTTTGATTCTGGGTGTGAACATAGTTTATTTAGAGTTTCTTTTTTACATTAATGGTATATTTTTTTACAGTAAGATGCCCAAATTTTTATTTGAGACTCGCTGAACAGCATTGAATTCACAGATAAAAAAGATGTGGGTTCAACTTTCATTTTGGAACAATTTTTCAAGCAAGGGAAGGGAATGATCTGAGCATGCAGGAGGACTGACCCATCATAAACCTTTGTCGGCTGTGCTGAAGAGAAAGCTACAGAACCACATTATTTAATTAATTAGCTGCACGTTCTCCTGTCCTCTGTCCTCCAGGCCACGCACACACACACACACACACACACACACACACACACACACACACACACACACACACACACACACACACACACACACACACACACACACACACACACACACACACGCACGCACGCACACACACGGGACTGTCTCAGCTGTTATTTTCGTTAAGGAGTGTGCACGTACAGCATGCGCGCCTCGTGCACGAGCCTGCTATTGAAGCTGCCGTTACGCTTTTGGCCTGAGGGGGCACTCGCGAGCATAAAAATTCAAAAGTCCGTAAAGTCCCTTTAAGGCCTTAAAAATCCTTAAAAATGACAAATAATCCTTAAATAGTTTCCAAAGGTCTTAAATTACCAAAGACCCAACAAACAAGATTCTTTTATTTCCATAAAATGTTCGTGAATTTCTAGTTAGCGTTCAGCATTTTTTGTGTATGATATCTGCGTAACACGTTCGGTTGGCTGTGAAAGGGGGCTATTTTTAGGTGAGCATGCTAGTGGGAGTTTGCGCCATGGGGAAGTGAAACATTAATGGTAACTGGTTGGCGAATCCCACTTTCACGACGTGGTTAGCACCGGTTCCAGGCAATAGCTGGAAATTATAGCTTAAATTTAATTTAAAAAATAGCTTAAATTTGGTCCAAGTGGCCTTAAAAAAGGTCTTAAAAAGTCTTAAATTTGGCTCCCTTAAACCTGCAGATACCCTGTTTATGAAAGCATCACCTTTATCTGACCGTGTGAATATTTAACCACAAAGTTGATCCCAGATGTCCGTTTTGAACCGTTACTCCCACTGGTGCGAAGAGCTTCCTGTCAGCCACCAGGTGGAGCTGTTCTCTGGTTTCTCCAGGCGGCTGACAGGATGTTTGGTCCAATCAGAGGATGGAGGTTCTGAAGGATCGGACCAGTGAGACATCAGATCTTGAGTTTAGATTTTTCCTGTAATTCAGCAACGTTCAGTAGCAGCTAGTTAGCACATTTAGTCAGACACACACCAGTGAACATTACCTGAGGATTTTAGAGTTTATTGTTATTCAGCACCTTTATTTTAAAATGATGTTAACTCTTCTTCTTCTGTTCTTCCTGCAGATTCCTGATGAGTTCGATAAAGGTCGGTTTGTTCGTTCTTTATTTTTTATTTACATTTAAATATTTGATTCTATTCATAACCTTTATGGACAGGATTTCTAGGTGCAGCAAAGGTGTTGACGGGATCTGTTTTGGTGGCCTGAGGATCAGGTCTCTGCTTTTTGCAGATGATGTGGTCCTGTTGGCTTCATCAGAACGTGATCTCCGACTCTCATTGGAGCGGGTCACAGCTGAGTGTGAAGCAGCTGGGATGAGAATCAGCTCCTCTAGATCTGAGACCATGGTCTTGAGTCGGAAAGAATGCCTTCTCCGGGTCAGGGATGAGGTCCTGTCCCAAGTGGAGGAGTTTAAGTGTCTCGGGGTCTTGTTCACGAGTGAGGGACAGCTGGAGCGTGAGATCGACAGACGGATTGGTGCTGCACCTGCAGTGATGCGGGCGTTGTACCGGTCTGTCGTGGTGAAGAGAGAGCTGAGTCAGAAGGCGAAGCTCTCGATTTACCGGTCGATCTACGTTCCTACCCTCACCTATGGTCATGAGTTTTGGGTAGTGACCGAAAGAACGAGATCACTGATACAAGCGGCCAAAATGAGTTTCCTCCACAGGGTTTCTGGGCTCTCCCTTAGAGATAGGGTGAGAAGCTCAGTCATCCGGGAGGGGCTCGAAGTAGATTCGCTGCTCCTCCGCATCCAGAGGAGCCAGTTGAGGTGGCTTGGGCTTCTGGTCAGGATGCCTCCTGGATGCCTCCCTGGTGAGGTTTTTTGGGCACGCCCAACCGGGAGGAGACCTAAAGGAAGACCCAGGACACGCTGGAGGGACTATGTCTCTCACCTGGCCAGGGAACACCTTAGATTCCCCCGGAGGAGCTGGCCCAAGAGGCTGGGGAGAGGGAAGTCTGGCCCTCCATGCTCAGGCTGCTGCCCCCGTGACCTGACCCCAAATAAGTGGCTGAAAATGGATGGATGAATATTTGATTCTGTCCTTGTTATTTTGGATTTGATCAGATTTATTACCCCCAGTTTTCTAATCATCAGCCTCAAATTTACAAAGTTACTGCTCCAACATTACACACAATGAATGAGTGAAATATTAATGATAGGACAGCTAACCACACGCGGCCCTGCTTCAGTAAATGTCACATTAAATTCAGAAATTAAAAAAGGGCGAGTTTTACTGATGATTTGGTTTTTCTGTGAGGTTTTGACTCCTGCTGCTGCTCGGGTGGGTCTTTGTTTTAACGCCGTCGTGGGTCTGACTGATGGATCTCGCCTCCGCCTGTGTGCCAGCATCCATCCATGTGACCTCCCCTTCATCACTCGTCATCCCTCTCCGCCCCTCCGGCACACAACACCACACTGGTGGCGGTCCCTGTTTATCTTCAGCTCCGTCGTGAGACTAACAACAAAAGCATAAAATAATTCTTTTATCATTTTTTTCCGGTTGTTTAAATTGTGGAACGTGAGAAAAACTCCCTAAAGGTTCTGGAATTCGGATCATTTCTGATGGGAGAAAATCAAACTTCACCAAAACAAGCAGGATGTTAAAACGTTTCATATTCATTAGTTTCACCGTTTGTTTTAATGAGCTTACCTCTCAGAACCAGTCCTGATGTCACCACCGCTTCTTTACCCTCCATCCACAACTTCTAGGATCCTCAGATCAGAGTCTTCTGAACCCTCTCAGACCCCGACTCCATCAGATCTGAAGCTGCTGCTTTGATCGCACGAGTTGGCACAGATTAAAATATTTGGTCATCCTCTGGATCAGCATTCCCTCAGAGCCATTTCTGATCATCTGCTCTTCATCACTTCATCGGTACGTCTCTCCCAGAGGGACCCCCACCCCCCATCCCCCACCCATCTGCTATAAAACTATTCCAGAGGTCTACTCTCTCCTAAAACTGCAGGACTCCATGTCTTCATCTGTAAGTCCTCTCCAGTCTGTCCATCTGTCCTCTCCTCCTCCTGACGTCTGCAGCTCCTCAGCATCACGCCTCTTTTACGGCCGCCGCCATCTTGTTTTTATACTGACTGACAGATCAGTGGAGGAAGTGGTGGGTGGGGGTGCAGATGGATGGACAGAAGGGGTATGGACACAGACCGGACTGGACTTACGGGACTCAGATTGTTTGGATCAGGAGGTGGTTAGTGCCTAACAGCTCCGTCTCACCTGATCGACCCGGTTGGAATTTCAGAGATGTTCCAGACAGCGAGCTAGAATCCATCTGTTTGGGTTTTGTCCTGGAACCAGAACCTTTTCAGTCGAACGTTGTTTTTGAAGCTACTTGATCCCAGTAAACCAGCCTACAACCTTTGGTGGAACACCTCTAACTGCCTTTGGAGGGAGCCTCCAAAATGTCTCAGAACGTTCCCGAAGCTTCTTAGAAAAGACGCGCTGATTCTGGTTCTGAGGACCAAAGTTCGGTTCCCTCTCGGACCTACTGATGCAGACTTTGGATGATTCCATTTAATCTCAGAGAGCTAGAATGAGCAGGATGCTTTTCTCCTGTTAGCTGTCGTGAGTTAGCATTAGCAATGCTTAGTAGTAGTAGTAATGGTGGTGGTGGTAGTGTAAGTAAGTAAGGTTTACCGGGTATTTGTAAAGTAACTTTCACAGAAAGATTCACAAAGTGCTTCACACCACAAAATATTAATGCAGAGTCAGCATGAAAAAGCTTTGTAAGGTAAAATCAACGAATCATAAAACCCAGTATAAGAGCAATAAAACACATACCTATAGAGAATAAGAACATAAATGTGGTGATAGTAGTAGTAGTAGTGGTGGTGGTGGGGGTGATAGTAGTAGTAGTAATAGTAGTAGTAGTGGTGGTGGTGATAGTAGTAGTAGTAGTGGTGGTGGTGGTGATAGTAGTAGTGGTGGTGGTGGTGGTGATAGTAGTAGTAGTAGTGGTGGTGGTGGTGATAGTAGTAGAAGTAGTACTAGCAGTAGTAGTTGGGGTGGTGGTGTTGATGGTAGAAGTGGCAGTAGTAGTAGTAGTGGTGGTGGTGATAGTAG
>NC_091753.1:57039921-57182421 GCF_043380555.1 Nothobranchius furzeri | reverse complement strand
GCTCCTTCATTCCCTCTTCCCCTGCTTCCATCCTCATGTAACTTCCTTGTGCTCACCCCCACCATCCCACGCCCGGAAGCGGCAGAAGGTGAAGTGATGGACGTGTGAATAGGTCCAGAGGGACGGCTTTGGCCACAGACTCTGTTTGCCTGTCGTGTAGTGGCATTTTTTTCAAGTGATGCAGAAGAGCGTCGGTTACCACGGCAACTATGAAATGAGATGTCCTCAGCCTCCACGTGTTTTTCCTGGGAGGAGGAAACAATTGATTGACGGAGGAGGGGACGTAAGAGACGCTGGCCTAGCCTGCTCTCGGCTCTGTTCATGCTGTTCTCTAGAAAGTTCTGCTGCTGCTGCCACTGTTTTCACCAATCTGATTAAATTCTACTCGTTCCACTTTTAGTTAAGCAAATTCAACCCATAAAAGATTTTTGAGGAATAGTTGTTTGTGTTTCTGTAAAGTTCAGACGGGTCAAAACCAGAACCATCTGCTCGTATCCGGGTCAGGACTGCGGCCCTGTTGCTCGTGCTGTTAGGTGAAGAAAAAAGTTTTTAAAAAATCCAGTTTTTCTCTTTGTTTGGTATGAAGGCATTCCTGGTGTCGGCACACGCGTGTTCAGAGTGTGTCATCACAGATTCAAGTTTATTTAAATATCACCAAATCACGACAAGAATCATCTCAAGGACCTTCACACAGTAAACGTTCCAATACAGGTCAGTTCATTAAGCCAATCAGTAAAACGTTTCCTATATAAGGAACCCAGCAAATTGCATCAAGTCTTTAGAGAGCAATCCTCATACTAAGCAAGCATGCAGCGACAGTGGAGAGGAAAACTTCCTTTTAACAGGAAGAAACCTGCAGAGGATCCTGGCTCAGGATAAGCAGCCATCCTCCACGACTCACTGGGGATCGAGAAGAAAGAGCACACACACACACACAACACACACACCAAGTAATGTTTCTATGGTTACACCGTGATTTCTTAGTAAATATTCTATTTGGTGAGAGATAAACTTTATTGTATTTATCCTAGTGGATCTATAATTAAACGGATAAACTAGTAGTAGCACATCCAACGTCAAGGAAAGCAAAAAGTTATTATCAGGAGAGGGAGAATGTTTTAGTAGTTAGCAGCAGTGTGCTAGACGATGGCCCCCTCCATGAGGCCACCACAGCTCAGCAGAACATCGTTGTAGCTTCTTCTGGGGAGAAAAACACTTAGAGAGAAAATAAAGTTAACAGCTGAAATAGCAGGAAATAATACAGTTAAAGAGCAGATTGTAGAAGAAAGCAGTAGAGTGTGGAAAGTGGTCAGTGTATCCTCTAGCAGTCTAAGCCTATAGCAGCATAACTACAGAAATAACTCTGGATAATCTATCCTATTTAGATGGAGGCGTGTTGGAGGCAGGGCAAGGGAGAGCCGTCTTTACCGACTGTACACTCCACCTCCCTCTACTCCCCACTTGTCCAGATCTAGACTACCATCAGATTTTAACCATAGGCCCTATCAATAAAAATGTTTTAAGCCTAGTCTTAAAAGTAGACAAGGTGTCTGCCTCACGGACTAAAGCTAGGAGCTGGTTCCACAGGAGAGGAGCCTGATAACTAAAAGATCTGCCTCCCATCCTAATTTTAGATATTCTGGGAACCACCAGTAGACCTGCAGTCTGAGAGCGAAGTGCTCGGTTAGGAACGTATGGAACAATCAGATCACTGATGTATGATGGAGCTTGATTATTAAGAGCTTTATATGTGAGAAGAAGGATCTTAAAATCTATTCTGAATTTAACAGGTAGCCAATGTAGGGAAGCTAAGACAGGAGAGATATGATCTCTCTTTGTAATTCTCATCAGAACTCTAGCTGCAGCATTTTGGACAAGCTGAAGACTTTTAACTACATTCTGTGGACTTCCTGAGAGTAATGAATTACAGTAATCCAGTCTTGATGTAATAAATGCATGAACTAGTTTTTCAGCATCACTCCTGGAAAGGATGCTTCTAATCTTAGCAATATTCCGAAGTTGGAAAAAGGAAATCCTACAAACCTGTTTAACCTGGGATTTGAATGACATGTCCTGGTCGAAGATAACACCAAGGTTCCTTACTTTGTTCTCGGAGATTAATGTCATGCCATTCAGGTCAGGTGATTGATTAAGCAATTTCCTTTTCTGGATTTCTGGTCCAAAGATGAGAACTTCCGTCTTGTCTTGATTTAAACAAGAAAGTTTAGAGTCGTCCAATTTTTTATGTCTTCAAGACAAGCCTGTAATCTAACTGAATGATAAATGACCCGCACTTGTATAGCGCCTCTCAGAGTAAGGACTCCAAAGCTCTTTACACTACCCATTCACACACCCATTCACACACACATTCACACACTGATGGTGATGAGCTACGATGTAGCCACAGCTGCCCTGGGGCGCACTGACAGAGGCGAGGCTGCCGAGCACAGGCGCCACCAGTTCCTCTGACCACCACCAGCAGGCAAGGTGGGTTAAGTGTCTTGCCCAAGGACACAATGACAGAACACTTTGTCCGTAGCCGGGATTGAACCTGCAACCTTCCGTTTACTGGACAACCCGCTCAACCTGCTGAGCTACTGTTGCCCAAATGATTAGGTTCATCAGGGTTAATGGATAAATATAACTGAGTATCGTCAGCATAACAGTGGAAGTTTATCCCACGCTGTCTAATGATTTTACCAATTGGGAGCATATATATAGTAAAAAGAATTGGTCCAAGCACTGAACCCTGTGGTACTCTGCAAGTAACCCTGGAGTATGTAGAAGAAGATCACCACAGCAGATGTTCTACTTCCTGCTTCAGCACACCGCAGTGAACTCTGGGAGAAGATTTCTCACCGTGCCTCAACATGAGTGTTTAGGGTGTGTGTGTGTGTGTGTGTGTGTGTGTGTGTGTGTGCGTGCGGGGTGGACACGCATGTTTTTTCTCATTGTGCACTCATTTGGCGTGATGAGCCCCGTGGCCTCATGGGAAACAAAGTCTTTATTGTTTTGAATCATTAGCAGGTCGACAGCTGCAGGTGAAACTAGGTGACATCATCGCGCTGACCCCACCCACAGGCTCAGCGAGATTACTATCTAATGAAAGTGGGTTTTAGACGTGTTTGACCCACCATGTTTGTCCTCTCGTCTCTTTCAGAACCTCCGGGTGTCCGACAGTTAAAGAGAACTTATAAATACTTCCAGGACTACAGACAGGTGAGTTTGCTGCCCCTCAGAGGAAACCCGAGCAGTTCTGACATCTAAAGTTCTGGTGCTGGTTCTGACAGATGATCATTGAGCCAACAAGCCCGAAGCTGCTGCCCGACCCGCTGAAGGAGCCGTACTACCAGCCGCCGTACACGCTGGTTCTGGAGCTGACCGACGTGCTGCTGCACCCGGAGTGGTCGGTGAGTCTGGAGCCAAGAGGAGGGCTTTAATGAAACAGGTGGAGGACAGGTGGTAGGCGTGTCCAAACACTTTCCCCTCAGACACAAATGTATCCACCTGACAGGTGTGCAGCAGCTGTAACTCCACACCTGCTGCCTGTTGCACTCTTGGACCTTACTTCTTATCAGCTGATGATTAGAATCGGTCCAAATGGGAAACTCAGAAGTGTGAACTCACCACGTCTCTGTGCCCTGGTGGGGTTGGACAAGTAATGCCCCCAGCCTCTGATCCTGATGCTTTATCTCACCTGTTCATCCAGCTGTCCACAGGTTGGCGCTTTAAGAAACGTCCTGGCATCGACTACCTGTTCCAGCAGCTGGCGCCACTCTACGAGATTGTGATCTTCACTGCTGAGACCGGCATGGTGAGAACCCTCTCTGACTCATCAGAACCACGTAGATCCAGCGGTTCTGACCCTGTCCCTGCTCTTCTGGGTGTTCTGGTGCAGACGGCGTATCCTCTGATCGACAGCATCGACCCGCAGGGCTTCGTCATGTATCGTCTCTTCAGAGACGCCACGCGGTACATGGAGGGACATCACGTGAAGGTGAGAGGGACGATCGCCCTGCTGGACCTCGCCTCGGTTTTTAATTTCGTATTTTATAGAAATCTTCAGGGAGATCCGGGGAAAACACCCGTAGCTTAAGTTTCATCAGGAGCTCTCCTGAAGCTTGACGGGAAGATTTCAGAGTTTGTTGTTTTTTTTCTCTGGAAATTTCTTCATTTTAGTTTTTAAGAAACCCAAAAACTCCTTCAGCTCCTCAGAATCGAGTCTGCCTTCTGCTGCCATCATTGATTTATCCTCCTCCCCCCTAACTACAAAAGACCCCCCCCCCCCCCCCCAGGCCTCATTAACCTTCTGCCTTCTACCTCTGATCTCCATACCCCCACCACCCCCTCCAACTGCCATCCCCGTGTTTTGATGGAGGATCCGTCTGCTGGGTGGAAGGAGCTGGTTAACCTACTTCCAGCTTTGACGGTGGGAGCAGCAGATGCTGAGGGAGAGTTCCTGCTGCTACGTATGTCCAGAGAAAGTTGGACCAACTTCCAGGACACGAGGAATGTCCCTGCTGCCTCCCGACACGGCAGACTCATTAACCTGATCAGGGTTGAGAGTTGAGGAGCTTTGTGAGGTTTCCAGCAGCCTCAGACAAGGACCAAATGAAGATCAGCTGACGCATTAGCGGCGTTCTGGCTGCTGCTATTGTTTCCTGGCCTGCATCCTAGCGTCGGCGCTGCAGATCAGACGCCCGGTCGTTGGTGTGCTGCAGAACCAAACAAATGGTTGGATGATCTGTTTAAAGCCTGAACGTGGTTAACTGTCGTTTTCTGAAACGGCTCTATCTTTAGTTTTCATCATTAAATTCTTGTTTTTGTCTTTATATCATTTTAAAATATATTTTGTAATTGTTTACTTTGTGTGTGTGTGTGTGTGTGTGGGTGGGTGGGTGGGGTGGGGTGGGTGGGGGGGGGGCCTGGAGCCTCCATCTGTCCCCCTCTCCCAGAAAGCATCTGGCCTCACAGAGAAAGTGTGTTTTAATCTTAATGAACATAATTGATGATTAAGATGATGAAGTTGTTTATTTAACCGGCTGAGAAAAGGTCAACGGCATCTCTCGGGGTGGGGAGTGGGTCAGAATGAGTCCCTGCTTCCAGTTCGTCTAAACGCCTCTGGACTGACTGTGTCTTCGTCCCGCAGGACGTTTCCTGTCTGAACCGAGACACCAGTAAAGTCATCGTGGTGGACTGTAAACGGGAGGCGTTCCAGCTGCAGCCGTTTAACGGCCTGGCGCTGAAGAAATGGGACGGGAACTCCGATGACCGCTCGCTTTATGACCTCGCCAACTTCCTCAAGAGTAAGACTGGACGTGAGACGTTCAGGGTCTCTCTGGAAAACTCAGTTTCTTCGTTTAAAGTCCAGGCTCAGACGATAACATCATGAATGAGTTCATCTCCGTGGATAAGGGCTATTTTTAATATTAGTGCAGGAAGTCTGAGGACATTCCTGCGGTCTTTGAACGCACCATCACCATAGCAACAATAAAATAACCCATCGATCAGCACGTATTCACATAAGAGTTTCCGTGCTCTTCCACATGTAGAAAAGTGAAGTCAGTCAGAAGCTTTTCTTAAACTTTATTTTGAGCTAAATCGGTTTCAGGTGAGCGGGAATCGGCCCTGAAAACCGGCACCGGTGTGACTCTAAAGTGCTTTACTCTACGTTTTATCATTCATCTATTCACACGCTGATGGTGATGAGCTATGGTGCAGCCACAGCCGATCCACTAAAGATGAAAACTGATTAAAATCTGAAGAAAGAAGCACCAGAACCTGATTGGTTTAGATTTACTTGTAGCTGACAGGAGGAGGTTTGTGTTTACTTCCTGTTCTCCTCTTTGTCAGCCATCGCTCTGAGCGGCGTGGAGGATGTCCGGATCGTTTTGGAGAACTACGCCCTGGAGGAGGACCCCATCGAGGCCTTCAAACGCAGACAGGCTCAGCTGGCGCAGGTAGGAAGAGAAATCCAACAGACTTCCATGTTCTGGTCGCCGATGTCTTTGGGTTTGTCTTGACCTTTAACCCCCCCCCCCAGCAGGAGGAGGATCAGCGTCTGGCAGAACTCTCCCAGCAGAAGAAACAAGGACTCTCCCTTGGCTCCATCACCTCACGGTTCTGGCGTTCCAAACAGCAATGAGGCTCCGCCTCCTCAGACCCTCACCCACACACTTCTACCAATCACAGCTCAGAGTGGAGGGTTGGGGCCTGTGTACCATGGCTGAGCAGCCTCCGCCATCTTGGGTCTGCCATGCTGTATACGGAGCATGGAGATTGGTCGGCTCTGCTCCAATCAGAAAGAGATGGACTTCCTGGTTTGGTGGGGGCAGAGTGTTGACTGGCCCCGCCCCCAGTCATCTTGGTGTCACCTGGTAGTTTTTCAGGCTGCTGGATGGTGGTTGGAGGCTGATCCAGGACCAGCTCTGGGCTCCTGAGTCCGATTCTGGATGGATGGGAACGTTGTTTACACGTCTGTTATTCATCCTAAAACCCCCGGCTGACCCGATGAGGCTCGGAACCAGAACCAGAGAGCAGGGCGTTTGGGTCGGTTGACCTCCACAGTCATACAGATGTTTATTCCTCACAAAGACTTAAGTTATTCTGCTGTTCTCCCCAGAACCAGAACCGGTTGTCTCCGTGTTTGTGAAAGCCTCTCCTGTTTAATAAAGGACTGAAGTCAGCTTGTGGGTGTGTGTTCTGTTGGTTCCTCTGCTGTTTACAGGCTGGAACCTCTGTGGTTCCTCCTCCAGGAGCTCAGGAACGCTCAGCAGATGAACTCGGACGCTGAAACTCTTTAACTTGTTATGAGTTTGGTCTTCAGGTTAAACGAGCAGCGCTGCTGAATGTTTCCATTCAACATCAGAACATCTGGATCCAAGCCAAACTCCGCTTCCTTAACCTCCCCTCGCCATCCCACAGAAGACTCGACCCGCTTCCTGAACTCTGAGGGTCCCACCAGCCTGCAAGCAGAAGGGGCTGATGGGAAACGGTGTGTGCACAAACACCTCAGGTTGACAGACGGATGCAAACATCTGGAACAGAAGTTAAAGACTAAAAATCCAAGAAGTCTGGCTCTTTTTGTTCCTCCATCAATTATTGCTGAGTCTTTTAAACCAGGCATGTCTAAAATGTGGAGGCCTGGGGGCTATTTGTGGCCCTCTCAGTGCTTTTGTGCGGCCTCTGTTTGCATTTCTGAATAATTTCTGTCTCTCCTGTTCATTAGTCAACCCTTTAACGTTGTTAAGTTCAGATTTATACTAATTTGCATATTTTAGACCTATTTTGAGGAGTAGAAATAAAAACAAAATCAGATTTTTGTGGCTCGCACAGATCTTTAACTCGACTTGAAGCATTTGGACACCTAAAATCTAAACCATCACTCAGGTCCCTGGTGGACATCATTGGAAACCAAGATGGAGCCCTAATGTTTGTGGGAACCGACCCACTTCTGTGTTTGTTCCAGCCGATCAGCCCTGAATGTTTTTGTCTTGTCGCTCATCAGCCACTCGCCACTCTCTCACTGGCAGCAAGCCGGGCCGTGATGCGTCTCATCGCCAAACGTTTTAAAACTGAAGCCAGCCATGCTCGTCCTAACACCTTTGTGCTGATGATGCACCTGAACTGAGCAGTGGAGGCAAATGCACCCTGAAATTAGCTTAGCATGATAGATTTTTTTTCTTGGCAATAAATAATTACTATTAACAATGTGAATGACATGGTTTTACCCACCCTCGAATTTAAATTATTTTACATGAGCTAAAAATAATGGCTCCTGTGTGACATTTTTGACATGTAGCTGCAGATGGATCATAATGAACCTGCAGATTGAGGAACACTGTAAGGTTTACATATATATATATATATATATATATATATATATATATATATATATATATATATATATATATATATATATATATATATATATATATATATATGTGTGTGTGTGTGTGTGTGTGTGTGTGTGTGTGTGTGTGTGTGTGTGTGTGTGTGTGTATTCTGTTGCAAGTGTAAAAATTTATATTTCTGGTTACAAACCAGGTATTTAATTTTATTGAACAGGCATAAAATGTACATTTCACTACAAACCAGGAGCTTCCAAAATTTAGAGAGTACACCTTCATATATGTATATATATATATATATATATATATATATGAGGGAGAGCATAATACAGTGCATAAATTACACAAGTTTTTTACTCAAGTGAAATGTCGGTCTGGGCTAAGCATAGGCGTCACTTTAACCGGGGACGCCGGGGACATGTCCCCGGCAAAATTTGTGATTGACAGCTGTGTCCCCCCCACTTTCAAAAACGCCTGCTGATGAGGATTTTTGTTTTACCAGCTCAGATCTTATCCAGGGGTCGGCAACCTGTTCCCATCAAAGAGCCATTATTACCCGTTTCCCACAGTAATTTTGGACGGACCTTAATAAGCAGTGACTTAAGTGAAGCAGGCAGGTCGCGCTAGAAAATTTAGTTTAAAAAGACGTCATAAATGTTTTCCCCCGTCATTTTTATTTATAAAATATGAAGTAAAAACTCACAATTTAATTTTCATTCATTTGTCATTAATATGTAGTCTACACCCGTGCGTTAACCATCTTCCAGTAAACGCACAGCATCCAGCCCACCTCTCCAAATGCGTAAAATGTGCATCAGCCGCTAGTTAGGCGCACCATCAGCTACGTCAGCCCAGACAAGAGCAGAGCAAATAGAGACAGAATAGAGGATGATTCTGTCTGGATGTGGATGGAGATTACATTTTACAGCAGCCTGATCATCATTTAAATACGTAAACCATCACCTGTCTTCTAGTCCATGCTATCAGCATATATTTTAATTGGTGTGTGTGTGTGTGTGTGTGTGTGTGTGTGTGTGTGTGTGTGTGTGTGTGTGTGTGTGTGTGTGTTTTCCACTTCAAACACTGGTCTAACCAACCAGACCAGCGTGTCCAGTAACATATTAATGTTACAATTAAACAGTTTCCCTTCATGTAGGCTAGGAACATTTCACCTGCCGTGGCCCGACCGCTTCTGCTCCACATGAACTTTGTGCGTGATCAAATGTCTCTACGCATCATGCGTCTCCATATTAGAGACGGGAACAAGCGCTGTTCAGCCAGTTTCATAATTTCATAAAAAGAACATTTTTCCAAGTGACACATCCCTCAGAGAGACCGGGTTTCCAGACCGCTTCAGTGGGAGGAAATCATTGCATGCACCATGGTTCTGCGCTGCGCTGCGAACCCCTCAGATCTTCAGCTCACTGTCCACCGTGGGCGCTCCGAGCCGCGCTGAACACAGTGTCCAGTATAAAGCTCTGATGTTCTGATGGGAATCTTTTACCTCCGCGATGTGCGTTAACGATTAAAATGTCAGCTCATCCATGCGCATCAGTATGCGTGGGGGTAATTCTTTCAAACCAAGCAACATCCTTGAGTTCATCTGTCAAAATAAACAGTCAAATGGAAATATGTGTAACCTGCCGTTTAACTGTTTTGCCTTCTTGTGAAGATTGTTGCAAAGAGAAACAATTAAACTTGATTAACCCCAGAGCCACGCAGAGCGCATGTGGGAAGGTTCCTCCCACTGAAGTGAGTGTTTTCCAAACGCTGTCTCTCAGAGAGACTTGTCACTTAGAAAATGTTCCCTGATGATGAAACTTTGGCTGAATAGTGCTTGTTCCCGTCTCCAATGTGGCGACGCATCCAGGAGCCGTCTGAGGAGAATCCCAGAATCTCACATCCTCTTCAGCTCAGGAAGCGCCTATGATTACGCACAAGCGTGACGCGTCAACCCGGTCTCACAGTAAGACCAGGTTGGACCTGTTCAGGTATACGCAGACAATCTTTACATTTAGAATTGGCATACAGATGTAAAATTAATGCAGTAAAATATAAAGCATTTTATTTAAATATCCATTCATTATTTTACAAACACAGAGCCGCATCAGATGGATGGAAGAGCCGCATGCGGCTCCAGAGCCGCCGACCCCTGTGCTAGCCTACTTTATTGTCCCCAGCAATTTTTAAACCCCACTCAAGTGTATGGTTATTGTCCCCAGCAATTCTGGAAACAAACTGACGCCCTTGGGGCTAAGCCCAGGTGTTCCTACAGGCTGGAGACGCCCCTGGTTAGTTCTGAGACGTCATTTAGATTTTTTGCATGAAAACTGGATTCAAACGTTAAAAGGTTTTAAGTTCTGACATCAAAAACTGCAGTAGCCTCAATAAGTGGATCAGAACCGTGTCTCCAGCCTCCTGCAGCAGTAATCTGACAGGTTGCAGACCTCACACCTGTCAGGGTCCGGGTGCACCGGGTAAGTCCATAACCTGAACTGGAAAACATTTGATCAACAAATAAATAACGGATGCTTTGGTGCATTTTTTTCCGCTGAAAACAATGTTATTGTGTTCTTATTCATCTGCGACGTAAGTTTAAATATTGTTACCTTTAGTTTCTGTACGTTTCTCATATTCATTTTTTATTCATTGTGTTCTGATTACTGAATGGTTCTGTTGTTATCTGGATCCGGACTCAGGTCTGAGCAGCAGTCACGTGGGTTTGTTTTTGAGCCGTTCAGGTTGCTGCATCATGCAGGTGAAGGTCTCTGCTGCAGCAAACGGTGCAGCTTCACACATGCTGTGTGTGATTGAAATCCCAACCTGCTAAAACATCTGCAGACACGCGCGCGCGCGCGCGCACACACACACACACACACACACACACACACACACACACACACACGGCTGCTGGCTCGTGCCTTGGGAGGAAGAGGAGGGAGGCCCCGCGCTGCGTCTTCTCACCTGACAGACGTTAGCGGGGAGGTGTGAGCCCCGCCCTCACAGCAGCGCGCGTCATTAACATCAGAGGAGCTCAGCAGGGGGCGTGGCTGAAAACCAGCGTGCAGCTCGCGGGTGACGATGGATGAAGACATGGCGTTAGCGTTCTACTTGTTTAATTTGTCATTTTAATCCTGGTGCCTGTTAGCAGCTGAAACCCACCCTCACGTGCTTGTGGATATCATATATTGTATATGGAGACATGACTGTAATAATAAGTAAAGGTTATCAGCTGTAGGTTTAGTGCGCTCATAGGACACGTGACAAGAGAAAACATCCCATTTCTCTTTATGGCCTATATAGTTGTCATCATCAACATAACATGACTTACAGAATACATGTGACCAACTAACATTTCATGTTCTACCACCGGATGTTTGGATCAAAATATGAACCAATCAGATCTTAGATCAGGTGAGAACCAGGCGTTTCCCGTCATCCTCTAGGTTTTGCAGCCGGTGGAGAGCAACTGCAGCGCCATGCTCCAAAATCTGCAGCCGCCTTGATCTCACGAGGTTGTCGTTGCCTACGTATGCATGACGTCAGAGCAAGTCGGCGTCAAGCCGGACACAAATCTAACGGTCACCGCTGGTCTAATCGGCGCAGAACTGGCTCATCTCGAACGCGGCCGCTGTTCTGCTGGCGGGAGTGGGCGTGGCCAACACCAGCTCACAGGTGATTTCAGTTGCAAATGAAACTCTAGTTCTTTTCACCTCCTCGCGCTGTTCCGTTTGTTTCGCGCGCGCACGCTGAGGTGTCAGAACTCGCACCTCAGCAGACTTTCCCACGGTTCTCCACTCGAACCCCCCACCCCCCACCCACCCCCCAAGGAGCACGCGCCACGCGCAGTGAATCTTCTCGCCTCAGCAAAGCTCGTGCCACATTCATTTGGCCCATTTGGGCACGTGGTGTTAAACAAAAGGCGCACTCTGAGCGTCAGCAAGTGGGAAACAGGCGCAAACTTTACAGTTCAGAGAGTCTGAATCAGAAACGCTTCAGGAGCTGGTTCTGGTTCATCAGCTGTTTATCAGCCGTAGACAAGAACCAGCTGGACTCCTAAAATGTGATTAGAAGTGATTAAAGGAGAAAATATAACTGAATCAGATCGGATTAAAGATCAGTCAAACATGAGCGGGGCAGGCAGACGTTCTGCGTCCACACGGTGCAGATTTATCACGTGCTTTAAAGGATGTCGAGACGGTACTCTGTGTGATACAGGCGCGCACGCACGTGCCACACTTGTGTAAACACCGAGAGAGAGAGAGAGAGAGAGAGAGAGAGAGAGAGAGAGAGAGAGAGAGAGAGAGAGAGAGAGCTTACAGTACTTTTATTATTTGGACCGAACCATGACACCTGGACTGAACTATAGGACGCAGGACCAGAAAAGAGTGACCAGAACCGGACTCTTCTTCCGGTCAGGGTAGATCAGTTTTTGCCTCCGGCGGAACCCCCCCGCGTATTTTTTTGGGATGAATCTCTTTCGATTTGATTGAAGCCGCCTCGGCGCGTGCCTCTCAGTCCAACTCCTCCTCCAGGTGGACTCCCTATGCAGCAGCCCTCTCCCTCTTACTCCTCCCCCTGTTATAAAGCAGGAGGAACCGCAGCCGCGTCAGTCCAGAGTTCAGCAGCAGCCTCACAAACACCGACATCTCCCAAGACTCTAGAACCGGGTGTCTTGTGTCACGGGCGGATCCAATTTTTTTATCATTTCTCCCAGAGACATTACTTTTTGGTGCAGGTTGGACTTTACGCATTGCTTGTTAAGACCCGCTGCGCGCTGTCACCTGGAGGCTTCGCCATGGCGCGCGTGCTAGTGCCATGTCTGCTGGTGCTCATCTCAGCTCAGACGGTGAGAATCTCTGGCAGTCCTCTCAGGAGCCCAGCTCACACTTTAGCTCCAGAACCGAGCAGGTCTGCTGAATTTCTGCTGCTGGGTCTTGGTGAGCAGGGAGGTTTGGATGCGTGCGCTTTTACGCGCAGCACGCGGAGCCTTTTCTAGACACTAAATCGGCTTTTAATGGGTTTTGTTATTTCGGAGAATGTTTTATCAATTAATCACAAAGTTACAAACTTTTTTGTCACAATAAAACGTTAATATCGTTATTTCTGCAGCAATTATTAACACGAAAAGTTCCTGACAGAAACTTCTGGTCTCAGCTGATGTTTGAGCGCACTCCCGGTCTCTCACCTCTCTCTGCACCCCCCGCAGACTCTCTCCTCCGGTGTGTTCCAGCTGAAGATCGACTCCTTCACCAGCCCCAGCGGCATCTGTCACTCCCAGTCAGACTGCCAGATCTTTTTCCGCGTGCGCCTCGCGCACTCGCAGAGCGGTATCAGCCCAGAGCCCCAGTACACGTACGGGATCGCGCTCACCGATGTCCTCAGCGCCGACCCCAGCTCCATCTCCCAGAGCGAGCCCATCAGGGTGCCGTTTGCCTTCAAATGGCCGGTAAGTGGCGGAAATCGCAGATTCTTCAGTTTGACTTTCAGACATAAAACAAACAAATGATCGCTGATGATAATTTCCTCATTCTACTCAGGGGACTTTCTACCTGATCACAGAAGTCTGGAACGCGGAGTCTTCAGTTTTGAAGTCCACAGGTAAAAACTGCTGTGGGTGCAGCTCTGCTGTGTGGCCGCAAGGCGGCGACAGAAAAACACATTCAGGTCCAACGCGAAGCCCCCACAGACACCAGAATCCACATCTCTGTAGGAAAATTAGACAGAACACCAATAAATATCATTTAAATAAAATAACAGCAAACGTAGGAAGATATAAATCGATGAAAGTTTTCTTTGTTAATCACAAGTTTTAGATGGATCACAATTTTCTAGAAAATTAAAACAAAACCCAGATTTGATGCAGAACCATTGTTGAAGTTTACAGAGAAGTTAAAACAAACCAGATTTAATTATAAAATCCTCCAGTCAGCTGATTACCTGGTGGTAGGTAAGGGACAGAGGCCGCTGGCGAAGAGAGGGACATGTCCCGGTCCAAAACTTCAACCATCTATTTAAAGAAAACCAACATCTGGTCCCAGACATCAACCACTACAGGATGACCTTTGACCCCTTCAGCAGCTCAGCATCAGAAACCATCAGGGGAACCTCGCATCTTCATCATCATCTTCACAGACAAACTGACACCTTTCACAGGAGGAGGAAACATAATGTGTTCTGGGAACATACGTTCGTCTCATATGGACAGTGGACATGTCTTCTGTCAGAAAAGTCCATGTTTTAGCTTTAGCTGCCTTTGGGACAAAAAAATCTGTATAACTCAAATGTGAGACAGCTCATTCATGATTTTCTTAGAGGAAGATGGAGAAGCCAGCTTTTGTAAATGGGATAGGGGACAACAGAGTCCATGTCGTCCCTTAGATGGGACGGGGGACATCAGGGTCCACCGTCATGTTTAGTCCAAGGTGCCACTGATGCTGAGGATGATGTGAGAGTTTTGGACAGGTGAGATCTTTCCCGGCACCTCCGTGTTGATCCTGATCCTCACGAGTCAGAGCTGCTGTGAACAGACTCAGATTTACCTGATGAGCTGTAGAGGATCTGAAACTTTCTTTAGTGTCTCACTGCATCAAATCAAGCGTGACTAAATAAAACCATCAGCCCTGAAACAAGTTTACGATGTCTAAACACGAACCCATTTTCCCACTTGTCGATCCAGAGAACCAGAACAACCTGATCAGCCGGATGGCGGCCCGTCATCAGCTCCAAGCTGGGGAGACGTGGACCAAGTACATGGGCCTGGACAACCAGAACGAGCTGCGGTTCTCCTACCGCGTGGTGTGCGACGAGCACTACCACGGCCCGTCCTGCTCGGCCCTCTGTCGGCCGCGGAACGACACCTTTGGTCATTACAGATGTGACGGCGAGGGGACCCGCCACTGCCTGGCGGGCTGGAGGGGCGAGTACTGCACGGACCGTGAGTCTCACCGGGGTTTCACCCAAACCTAACCCTTCTTCTACAGCGTGGCTTCACCTCAAGGGTCAGTCACAACTACTGGATGAGCTTCTGTTCTCCTGCAGAAGTGTGACCGCTCCTCCTCCTCCTCCTCTGTTTTCAGCCTGACATGTCTTCAGGGAGGAGGGAGGAGGCGGTTGCAGAATGAGCTTTTTGGTGCCTCATTTTTTTGTGCAGCAGCCTTGACATTGTGAAGTGGAGCAGTTGTCGACGCCGTTGTCGCCCCTGGTGGCTGCAGAAGACAAAAAGTTCTTAAAGCTTCTGTCGTTTCCACTCTGTGTGTGTGTGTGTGTGTGTGTGCGTGTGTGTTTGGCTCTGAGGTCTGTTCCCTTTGTTTTGGGCTCAACAATGGGCCCCCAACTGGCCCCTGGTCGGCCCCTGGCCTGCTACTCTAACAGCGACACGCGCTGAAGCTTAATGTGTGCTGCCTTGCGTGAAAGGAGACGGCATGTGTTGCTTTTGTTGTGCAGGCCAGCTGCTTCGTTCAGCACTTAAGCACTTGCAGGGGAGGCGCGTGCGTGTGTGTGTGTGTGTGTGTGTGTGTGTGTGAGGCCTTGAGAGGGGTGAGGAGGTGTTTTCATTTGTACTCCTTGTGATGCTCTCTCCTCCTTTCTCCCTTTCCCTCTCTTTCTCTTCCCTCCTCCCATCAGCCATCTGTGCAGGAGGCTGTGCCGAGCAGCGTGGCTTCTGCGAGTCGCCCGGCAAGTGCAAGTGTCAGCAGGGCTGGCAGGGCGAGCGCTGTGACGAGTGCGTGCGGCACCCCGGCTGCATCCACGGGACCTGCCAGCTGCCCTGGCAGTGCAACTGTAAGGAGGGATGGGGAGGCCTGTACTGCAACCAAGGTGGGTTTGACCCAGAAACGAGCCGGTCAGTCAGTTTAATGGGCAGGAGGGGGGTTACCAGTGCCGTGACCCACCTGGATGGGAGCAAATGAAAGCATGTAGAGCATATCAAAAACACGGAGAAGGCATGAAAACAGTTATGTTGATTATAACTTTTACTCTCCGTCCCGAGGTCCCATTGAAGACGCGGGGAGATGGGGCTTTCTGTGTGGCTGGCCCTAAGCTGTGGAATGCCCTTCCTCTAAAGCAGGGGTGTCAAACTCACACGGGGCCGAAATGAAACTCTGGGACGGAGTCGAGGGCCAAACTTAATATTTTTTGAAAAAGTGACGGCAAATTTGCACATTTTCTTTATCAATATATATGCAATTTTGAACCTTTAAATTGGGAAACAAACTTATTTCTGCATTAACACTGAATGTGGAATAACCAAATTACACACGAGCAAGTCAGTTTTAAATAAAAGGCATCAGTGGTATTCATCACTTGTGGTACAATCAGCATTTTTAAAATCTATTAAGTCTTTAAATCTTTTCTCACGGGGCAACAACAAAATAAAAATATCATTTTATCTTAAATGAAAATGCAACATCTCACCTGTTAACTTTCATGTTTTGGAGCAGAAAAAGAGCAAAAAACCAACATATTTAAAGCTCAGTTTGCTCCACTGGTTTACTGTGATGCTCACCTGTTCCAGCCAGATACCTGCATCATGGGGCTGATCTGAGCTGAGGAGGAGACTCCTGTTGTTTTGTTCATCTTCATCATAATAATGACAACATTAGATGACAACAGGTGCTCACATAGGTTTGTGCTGATGAACATGTCTGAGCAGCTTGACCACGTTGTTGTGTGTCGGGGAGGAAACACAACCACAGAGTCATGCTGGTTTGAACGTGTCGCTGCTCGCTGGAGTTATATCAGCTCTGTCTGGACGTTAGTTGGAAAACTTTCTCTTTCAGTCGTGAACACATTACTGAGCGGCTAGAATCTCCGTTTCTGGGCTTCAAAGTCAGAAAACAGCTGAGTGAACTCGGCGCTGAGTGAGAGGAGTGTAGTTTGTCCGAGACAGCGGAGCTGCAGACACCGGCAGCAGGCGCTGGAAAAAACACAAAGGAGGGGGCGTGTCGGCTCCGCGCTGACGCTGCAAAGCATCATGGGAGTTGAAGTCTTTGCGGTAAAATCAGCCAGCGGGCCAGTTTTAATATATTTTTGATATTTATCTCGCGGGCCACATAAAAATGCTCCGGGGGCCTTGAGTCTGACATATGTGCTTTAAACGTTAGGGCCTCTACTTCTGTGGCGATTTTCAAAGCAAGACTGAAAACTCACCTTTGTGATCTGGCTTTTAACTAGTCGTGTTTATTATGCCAGTTTGTAGGAATGAAGGGAGTGGGTCTCATCAGTCAGTATGTTACCTGCAGCAGGAAAAAGTTGGGGTGATCTCAGGTTTTCTAGACCTTTTGGTTGCCGTGGTTACCCGTGAAATGCCATCTGTCTGCCAGCTTATATAAATGCAGACTATTTGTAAGGTAGGGCTGGTCGGTTCATTGAATTTTAATCTCAATTATGATCTGGGTTTTGAATAATACAAAAAAACAAGAGGAGCCGGTTATTTGCTCCTCCCCTGCTGTTTCCTCTCGTGCTGCTCCGAGTGGCAAATCAAGCGAACCTCCCACGCAGCTTTGTCAGCTTAGCAACTTTTAAGACCCTTTTGTGTTTGTTTTCCCCAAAAGCACCTGGTGAACAATCTAGAAACATTTCTGATGACCCTTAGCTACTTTCTGTATAACTATGTCATAGAATGGTCCCTGCAGGTTTATTGAAACACCAAACCTCCAGACCGTCGTTCCACACATGAAAGCGAAAGGGACGGATGTGCAGCACGATCATGTTGCATAAACCGACCATTCATAAGCCTCTGTTGGTGGATCTCATTCACTCACAACACCAGTCTGACACTGTTTGTCCCGAGGACATCTATATTTCAGGTCACCGTTGCATTTCCTTTAACTTGTGAGTTTCTGCGTCCCCAGCTCCTTCTCCTTTGCTTAATGAGAGCACAGCTAGCAAATTTTCTGCTGCTTTTAATCCACCCTGTTCTTCTGATAACGACCCAGATCTATAAACTAAGTTTAACGAGCACTGCCTCTCCATTCTGGACAACATCTGTCCTGTCAGAACCAGATCAGTTCCTGCAGTGAGCCCTACTCCCTGGTTTAATGACAGCCTTCGCAGCCTGAAGCGCCAATGCAGAAAAATTGAGCGTTTGTGGAAGAAAACCCATCTCCACGTCCATCTGCTGCACCTAAAGGATCTTCTGACATCCTTTAACTCTGCAGTCAGAGACGCTAGGGTTTCCTATTTCTCCAACCTGGTGTCCCAGAGCAAAGGGAACCCCAAGGTGCTGTTTAACACCATCAGCAGCATCGTGTCTCCTGCCTCTCCTACAGCCTCCATCCACTCTGTTGCAGACTGTGAGAACATTCTGTCTTTCTTTGTGGACAAAGTCAATAAGGTTAGATCTAGCATCTCTCCTTCAGCCTTATCGCTGCCTCTCCCGACTCCAAACAGGCCCATCATCCTAGATAGCTTTGCTCTTGTTTCTTTGCCTGAGTTAACCAAACTAGTTAACTCTATGAAGACCTCTGCATGCCCCCTCCACATCTTACCCTCATCTTTGTTTAAAAGTGCTTTTCAGTCCATCCTCTAATGACCTTCTGACTCACAGTGATGCAGGGGACTGTTCTGTTCTGGTCCTGCTGGACCTGACTGCAGCCTTTGACACTGTTGACCATCACCTGCTACTGGAGAGGCTGAGAGACTGGGTAGGCCTATCAGGATCTGCTCTGGAGTGGTTCTCCTCTTACCTCTCTGAGCGCTCCTTTTCTGTGGCCGTCTCCAAGTTTAGGTCCTCCACCACCTCTCTTACCCATGGTGTCCCACAAGGTTCTGTGCTGGGGTCCCTACTCTTCTTTCTCTTTCTGCTTCCTCTTCAGCACATCCTGAGCTCCTTCAAAGGAATCTCCTACCATCTTTATGCAGATGACATCCAACTGTACATCTCCTTTAAGCCCCATGAGATGTCTAAGCTGCAGCTGTTACACACCTGCTTAGACTCTATCAAAAACCTGCATGGTGGGAGCTTTCTTCAGCTGAATGAAGATAAGACTGAGATCCTCATCTGTGCTCCAGACAAGCTGGTTCCCAAAGTCAGAGACTCTCTTGGTCAGCTTGCTTCTCACACCAAACCTTCTGTCAGGAATCCTGACGTGACCTTTGACCCAGCTCTCACCCTGGATTCTCATGTCAGTTCTCTTGTTCGCTCTTCCTTCTTCCATCTCAGGAACATTGCTAAGCTGAGTCCCATTCTGTTTCGCTCTGAACTTGAGACAGGTATCCCTAGCGATGGGTACCGAATTTGGTACTTTTTAAGGTACCGACCGAATTCCACAGTACCGACTGAGCACCGATTCACGTCATTTGAAACGATGCCTCGTTTCGGTACCCGTCCTTCATAACGGGAACGTGCCTAGACAGCTGCGCATGCGCAAGAGCGTTATGTCGTTGGTCGCTGTGAGCGAGTTGTAAACAGAGCAGCATGGTAGAAAGAACGCACGCTAAAGCTTGGGTCCACTTCACTAAATGTGATGGGTAACTGGGTGATGATGAAACCAGCGACAACGATCTAAGTGAGACATCCTCACATTAATCTGCTCCGGTAGGTAAATAAAATGTTTAAGATAACGTTAGCTTGATATGTTAGCTTCCGTTCCGCTAATGGTGCATTCGCTTTCTCCTCGGAATTCCGAATCTCCGGCTAGAAGAACATGAACGCGCTCTAAAGTTTGGCTTCACTTTACTAAATGCGACGGGTGATTGGGTGAAGATGAAACCAGCGACAACGATCTAAGTGTGAGGCATCATCGTCTTAATCTGCTCCAGCAGTTAAATAAACTGTTTAAGATAACTTTAGCTTGATATGTTAGCTTCCATTGCCACCATTGTTATCAGCTAATGGTGTGTTCGCTTTCTCCTCGGAAATTCTGACTTCCCAGTAGGAAAAATCAAATGAAAAAGGACGGCAAAAGGAATGAAGATACACAGTAAATTTAGTTCACAGTAAAGATGTTTGCTTCAGTTTAATTATCAGCTTATAAAACTACAAGGACGATGTTAAAATACAAACAGTTGTATGTTATTTATCGTGATATTTATCAAATATGGTTATATATTGAGAAAAATATATATTTATTTATAAAAGAGAATTAAAATATTAAACACTCAAAAGTGTCTAAAATTGGTACCGTTAAGTACCGGTGTCGATTCCTAGGTACCGGGAATTAGTACTGGATCGATTCAAATGTCAAAGGTACCCATCCCTAGTTATCCACACCTTCATCTCCTCACACTTAGACTAGGTTCTGTTACCAAGTCCTACTGGTTGTGCAGAGCACCAGGCTAAAGGTCAAAGGTGACGGATCATATGCTGCTGTGGCTCCCAGACTCTGGACCTCTTTCCCCTTGAGCCTGAGATCAGTGGACTCAGTGGTCTCCTTTAAAAAGGAGCTGAAGACTCACCTGTTCAGGCTTTGGTGGGACCTTCATCACCACCCTCTCCCATTCCGCCTTTCCCGGGATCCACTGATTTCCCTCTTTCTTATTAATTTTCTCTCTCTCTCTCTCTCTCTCTCTCTCTCTCTCTCTCTCTCTCTCTCTCTCTCTCTCTCTCTCTCTCTCTCTCTCTCTATCTCTCTTTCTCTCTCTCTCTTTCTCTCTCTCTCTCTCTCTCTCTCTCTCTCTCCCCCTTTCCTTACATTTTTAATCACAATTTTTATTTTTTGCCGTTTTAAACATATTTTTTAAGAATTAAAAAAAGTTTTTATATTTAAAAGTTTTTGCTTTGAAGCACCTCGTGATTTTTATCTTGAGGGGCGCAAAATAAAACATTGTTTTCTTTCTTTCTAAACAAATTCAACATACAGACAGCCATATCTGAACTGTGTTTATATCTTGTCCGGGCTGCAAACTCTCATGCAGTGAGTGTGAGACACACATTTGACTGTCTTCTTGTGCACCTCCAATATATCAGGCAGGGATACAATAACTGTACACACTCTCCTAACATCGCTGGACTGGAATAAATAATTGTTATGCAGCAGGTTGTGGAAGTTCACAACAACACAAATGTTGAAGTTTTCCTCTTTTTTATGTTACAAATGTTTGGACTGCATAGCTCTCTTTGTTATCAGTATTTGGAATATTTGTAATATTAACTTTAACACAAGATCATGTTAAATAATTGAGATCTCAATTTCTAAATAATCGTGGTTATCATTTTTGCCATAGTCGATCTGCCCTATCATAAGTTCCTTAGCGTTCTCCGTTTCCAAAAGAAGGTGGTGTGTAGGAGCGGCGGGATCTGATCCCAAATCACTTGAGCACATTTCTAGGAACAGTGATTCATAAAACGGGTATTGTGTGCGGCTGGCTGTGTGTTCGCGGTGCTTCATCGGTCGGAAAACGACTTCGCCAATTTGTTTTGCTGAGCTGAAGAAGTGTTTTAGTGAGTATTCTATGCAAAGTAGGGATGTCCAATATTAGCGGTCTACCAATAATGCCATAAAAATTAAATATTGCAAAATATTGGTCATCAGTTTCTAGTGTTTTAAAGGGACTTTACGGAGTTTTGAATTTTTATGCTCGTGATTGCCCCCTCAGGCCAAATGCGTAGCGGCAGCTTCAATAGTAGGCTCGTGCACGAGGCGCGCATGCTGTACGTGCACACTCCTTAACAAAAATAACAGCTGAGACAGTCCCGTGTGTGTGTGTGTGTGTGTGTGTGTGTGTGGCCCGGAGGACAGAGGACAGGAGAACGTGCAGCTAATTAATTAAATAATGTGGTTCTGTACCTTTCTCTTCAGCACAGCCGACAAAGGTTTATGATGGGTCAGTCCTCCTGCATGCTCAGATCATTCCCTTCCCTTGCTTGAAAAATTGTTCCAAAATGAAAGTTGAACCCACATCTTTTTTATCTGTGAATGCAATGCCGTTCGGCGAGTCTCAAATAAAAATTTGGGCATCTTACTGTAAAAAAAATATACCATTAATGTAAAAAAGAAACTCTAAATGAACTATGTTCACATCCAGAATCAAACCCAGGTCTTCTACACAAAAGCCTGCAGTCTCATTAGACGAGCTAAACCACCAGTGATGTCTTCTGTATCTGTAACATTTATATCCTTGATGACAGCTGAAACAACGTTCAAAGAACGGTTCGGAGGGCGATGCCTGAGCGTGAACGCGCATAAAGCAGCCTGCTCGACCCGAGCATCTCTCTTTTTCTGTGATTTTACAGAAAAACAGGCAATCACAGTAAAAATGCCAGGGCTCATTCTACAGGACCAGGGCATTGCAGGAGAATGTATGAAGAAGACATTTATTATTTCTATACATGTTTTGGCTGTCAATCTTCCATAATGCCCCTTTAAAGACATGACCTGTACATACCATAAACATTATATACATCAAACTCTTCAGCTACTTCTCCACTCCATCAAAACGTCAAAATATGACAGACCTGAAGTATTTGAGACAAACGACTAAAACAAAAACAAAGCCTGTTTTTCTTATCCGAAGACTTTTATAAATGTTTATTTTTTTAATACAGAAAAAGTAAGAATGAACTAATAAACATATCTTAGCATCACGGTCAAGGAGAATGAGATTCAGCTGCTGTTGGAGACAAAATGAACATGGCACTTTTCCAATGACTCACTAAAATTGAAGTAGTAGTCATTTTGCACAGAACATGTTTAAAACGTATGCATGAAATGAGATATGTGATTTTAGTAAAGTAAAATATTTAAAGGGGCATTATGGAAGTTTGACAGCCAAAACATGTATAGAAATAATAAATGTCTTCTTCATACATTCTCCTGCAACGCCCTGGTCCTGTAGAATGAGCCCTGGCATTTTTACTGTGATTGCCTGTTTTTCTGTAAAATCACAGAAAAAGAGAGATGCTCGGGTCGAGCAGGCTGCTTCATGCGCGTTCACGCTCAGGCATCGCCCGTAGCATTTGCTATCCGTAGCTTTAGCAGCAGAGAGAGAGGCAGTGCCACTTTGTCGCTGTTCCGAACGCCTAGTGACAAAGCTAGCTACATTTCTGAGGACCCTTAGCTACTTTCTGTAGAACTTTCTTCTAGATATTTCCTGCTAATTAGCAACAAAATAGCCATTTTCACTCCGAACCGTTCTTTGAACGTTGTTTCAGCTGTCATCAAGGATATAAATGTTACAGATACAAAAGATGTCACTGGTGCTTTAGCTCACCCAGTAAGACGGTGGACTCCTGTGCAGAAGATCCGGGTTTGATTCTGGGTGTGAACATAGTTTATTTAGAGTTTCTTTTTTACATTAATGGTATATTTTTACAGTAAGATGCCCAAATTTTTATTTGAGACTCGCCGAACGGCATTGAATTCACAGATAAAAAAGATGTGGGTTCAACTTTCATTTTGGAACAATTTTTCAAGCAAGGGAAGGGAATGATCTGAGCATGCAGGAGGACTGACCCATCATAAACCTTTGTCGGCTGTGCTGAAGAGAAAGCTACAGAACCACATTATTTAATTAGCTGCATGTTCTCCTGTCCTCTGCCCTCCGGGCCACACACACACACACACACACACACACACACACACACACACACACACACACACACACACACACACACGGGACTGTCTCAGCTGTTATTTTTTTTAAGGAGTGTGCACGTACAGCATGCACGCCTCGTGCACGAGCCTGCCATTGAAGCTGTCATCACGTTTTTGGCCTGAGGGGGCAATCGCGAGCATAAAAATTCAAAGTCCGTAAAGTCCCTTTAAATTTTTATTTTTTTGTAAGGGGACACCCTGCACACATCGGTATCAGAAATAAGGAGTCCGACAGTATCAGTAAACTGGATATCGGTAACAAAACCAATAACAAGCATCCCTGATGCAACGCTTTAGAAAAAAGGTCTCTGATTACAGTTCAAGATGGGGAATTTTCTATACCTGCCAACTGATGATGTCGCTCTCTTACATGCAAACGTTGGTGTGTGTCTTCTTCCACCTGCTCTGTCTCTCACTGCTGTAGGACTGATGATGTCTTCTCTGAGTCCAGAGAATCCACAGTCCAACTCCCACTGGGTTCCATCACATCCAAACAGGAAGTGAAGGTTGTTTTTAACTCTTCACGTCTCCTCCATCATACCCAGAAGAAACATCAACATTTAGGTCTGACGAGATGGTTCCACCTCAGATCAGGATATGTATCCGTCACAACTGTGTGTAGTTTCTAGAAAGTGTTTGGGACTGAAGCGTTCTGCTTTAATGAGAGGATCGTTAATTGAAACCGAACCTGAATAATTTAATAGCTTCAAAGCTAAAACGCCACAGAAAAAGTGATTTGCGGTGAAATTTAGAGGCAAAAATTCCTGCATCTAATAAATTGATGTTTAATATTTTAACTGTCAGGTCAGCAGCTTGATAGAGCAGTTGTTGTTCCAGCCAGTCACCCTAAACCAGCAGTAAACAATAGGCAGCCCCCAGTCCTCGGGGTAGCGGGGTGGCCCTCGGACCTTTTTGTTTGAGTACCCCGCCCTAAACCTTTTACAATCAGTGAAATTCACCATTCTTAAATATAATTTAATCTGAAACTATAAAGTCAGCCTGCTCTGGAGACCTTGTTACCATGACGATCCATCTCCCGTCAGCCCTCTGTCATACAGCCATGTGGTCTTACAGTCTAAAATCTAGATATAGTTTGTTTGTAGTTTTTAAAGTTTAAAGCAGATTGTTGTCAGCAAATCTTTGTAAAGACAGAATTCAGTTAGATGTTAAAAACTAACAAGTCTCATTACTGTGGTGGAGTTCTGTCCTCTTCTTCACAGAACCTTCTGCTTTCAGCCACACTGGAGGGTTTTCCAGCATAAACAGTTAAGGCCTGAAGCAGCAAAGCAGTTTCATACAGGGATCAGGTCAAGTAGAATTAATAATATTACAAGATTCAACATCTTTTCATTGTGACTGCACATGTAACAAAATTGAATTTGTGCTCACTAAAGAGAGTTCATGTAAGGAGTTGGTAAATGTAAGTAAAATAAAACAACAGGGCTAAAATAGTCACGCACGCACACACACACACACACACACACACACACACACACACACACACACACACACACACACACACACTCTCAGGGACTCTACAACACTTTACACAGCAACCATTCACACACACATTCACAGCTGGGGCACACTGACAGAGGCGGCCACAAAATCGATGCAACTGATCCTTCTGACCACCGTCTGCAGCCAAGGAGGACTGACCTTTTCCAAGGACTGACTCGGACAAAACCTGGGCTGGAAATGAGAACCCACGGGTTACAGGTAAACTCCTTACTCCAGAGCCACCACGAACAGTTGTAGTAATCAGTTTGTGGTCTAATGAGAATTAATCAGATCAGTCAGTGAGCAGGCCTGGTGTTATCAGGTTGGGTAGTGAACAAGACTGGTAGTGATTCGTTCAATTAGTAATCAGGTCAGACAGATATCTAGTCTACAAGTCACTAGGTCTGTTAGTGATCAGGTTTGGTCAAGTAGTGATGCATTCTGGGAAGTGATCAAGTCAGGTTTTGATCAGACCTGGGTGTGATCTGGTCAGGTAGTTATCAGGGATTATATTGATCAGGTCTAGGTAGTGATCAGTTCTGGGTGAGATCAGTTACCGTAAATCCTCTAATACAGGTCCAGGCCTGTATTTGACTCAAGCTCATCAAGCTCCAGGCCTTTATTGGAAGGAGGACCAGAATTAAAGGCAGGCCTCAATTTCTATTTGAGCAAAATGAACTAATGGTTCGCTGGAGTTTTTGACAATTAAAATTGCGCCCACATTTTCAAAGTTAAACACATTTCTCTTAACAACGGTAGTTTCTGCTTCAGCCCTCTCCCCCCTCCCTCTGTGCAGCAGCCGCAAACTCACTGATGCGCCTGCAGCCTCTCGGAGTTCCTGCTGCTCTAAACATTAAAATAATTATTTCATTTTCTGTTCCTCACTTCTGATTACCTTCAGTGGTGTCTGTTTGTTGCAACCAGCAGGTACAAAACTAACTTGTTTTTATTTGACTATTTTTCTGTCCTGCCTGTTTATTATCTTCCTGCATCTCCTCTCAATCCTAAAGAGAAACTGCTACCTGGGTTCATATATATTCACCTCATGAGTTACCTTTGAACTGCAGTTCTAAAAGATCTACCGACCGCAAAAACAGCAGAGTGCGCGCCGGCCACATCAGTGATCAGTGCGTCACAGAGGACAAAACAGGTGATGCACCCCGATCCACAGCAGCGAAACGCATCAGGCACAAATAAAAGACAGAAAACATAAACGGAAATGAGCCGACATGAACGATTGCGTGTTAAATTAGTTTTTGAGGTGGCGACACCTGATTTGATAATGTTACTGTGGCCGTGCTCAGGAAGCAGATGTCTGGAGCGCATCAACAATCAGAGCTTTGCATGCGCAAGCTGGTTAAGGTTAGGATGGGGGTGAGGGGAATGTTAAATTGCAAGAGGGAAAACGTCACAATTTGGTTAAATGTCCATTTCACGGCGGGTGTCATTACCGACGCTCTGGCACAGCGCGTTGCCTCCCGACGCGCAGGAGCTTGTCACCTGCTGACAGCAGGCTGCTGTCTTTTCCGAGGACTGCATCTTGCCAGTCATTATCACGTGACAGCGACTAGTCGATGACAGGCATAAAAAGTCACTATAGAGCGGTGAAGTCGACTAGTGACTAGTTCATACAACCCCTACTGCTCCCCAGAGTGTTCTGCAGCATAATCAGCACGTTCTCTTTGAACTTGATATAAAATTTTCGCCTCCTCTTTGTCTCCGCACGGTTAAAGTTACCCTCGCGGTCTATCACTGGCAAATCAAAAGTGAGACGGATGACACAACCGCCCCCGTACTTGCTTGTTACCACATTCCACCCGGCCACAATAAAAAACCGGCCATTATTCACCTCCGCCGACTCCGACACCGGCCAAAATGTCATACCCGGCCGTTAATTGAATACAGGCCAATATTAGAGGATTTACGGTAAATTAGAAATCATGGTTGGCACTGATGAGGTCTGATTGTAATCTAGTCTTGTAGGGATTAGATCTGGGAAGTGATTATTTCTGGTTCTATTCAGTTCTTGTTAGTGAAAAGGTCAGGTAGTTATCAGGTCAGGTAGTAATCAGTTCCAGTAGTAATCAGGTCTGGTAGTAATAAAGTCTAGTAGTGACTAGATCTAGTAGTAATAAGGTCTGGGTGTGGTGAGATCAGTTAGTGTTCAGGTATTGTCGTCATCTTTTTTTTTGTTATAAGGTGTGTGTGTGTGTGTGTGTGTGTGTGTGGGGGGGGGGTGTTCTGTTAGTAATCAAGTCTGGTATTGATCAACTCTGTACATGAATTAGGTCTGAGAAATGATAAACTCTAGTCAGTAGATCTGAAAGTTATCAGGTCTGGTAGTGACTAGGTCTGGTAGCGTCTAGGTCTGGTACTAATCAGGTCTGGTAGTGACTAGGTCTGGTAGCGTCTAGGTCTGGTACTAATCAGGTCTGGTAGTGACTAGGTCTGGTAGCGTCTAGGTCTGGTACTAATCAGGTCTGGTAGTGACTAGGTCAGATAGTAATCATGTTGAGTAGTAATCAGATCTAGTAATAATCAGGTCTAGTAATAATCAGTTCTAATCACATAATCCTAACCCTCTAATCACTAAGGTGTTTGTAGAGAACAGATCTTGGTAGTGATCAGGCCTTGGTGTGATCAGGTCTGATCAGGCCTGGTGGGGATGGGGTCTGATTGTGCATGCAGTTTAGTCAGTAGATCTGAATGTTATCAGATCTGGTATTAATCAGGTCTGGTAGTAATTATGTCTGGTAGTAATTATGTCTAGTAGTTACTAGGTCTAGTAGTAATCAGTTCTAGTAGTAATCACGTCTGGTATTAATCAGGTCTAGTGGTGAATTGGTCTGGTGGTAATAATGTCTAGTAGTGACTAGGTCTAATAGTAATCATGTCCATGAATAATCAGCTCTAGTAGTAATCAGGTCTGGCAGTAATCAGGTCTAGTAGTAATCAGTTCTAGTAGTAATCAGGTCTAGTAGTAATCAGGTCTAGTAGTAATCAGTTCTAGTAGTAATCAGGTCTGGTGGTAATCATATCTAGTAGTTACTAGGTCTAGTAGTAATCAGGTCTGGTATTAATCAGGTCTGGTATTAATCAGGTCTGGTAGTAACTATGTCTAGTTATTACTAGGTCTAGTAGTAATCAGGTCTGGTAGTAATCAGGTCTTATGGTGACTTGGTCTGGTGGTAATCATGTCTAGTAGTGACTAACTCTAGTAGTAATCAGGTCTGGCAGTAATCAGGTCTAGTGGTGACATGGTCTGGTAGTAATCAGGTCTAGTGGTGACTTCGTCTGGTAGTAATCATGTCTAGTAGTAATTAGTTCTAATAGTAATCAGGTGTGGTAGTAATAAAGTCTAGTAGTGACTAGATCTAGTAGTAATCAGGTCTGGGTGTGGTCAGATAAGTTAGTGTTCAGGTATTGTAGTCATATTTTCTTTTGTTGTAAGGTAGGGGTGTACCAGGTCTGTTAGTAATCAAGTCTGGTATTGATCAACTCTGTAAAGGAATTAGGTCTGAGCAATGATAAACTTTAGTCAGTAGATCTGAAAGTTATCAGGTCTGGTATAATCAGGTCTAGTAGTGACTAGGTCTGGTAGTAATCAGGTCTAGTAGTTATCAGTTTTAGATGGGTACCTTTGACATTTGAATCGATCCGGTACTAATTCCCGGTACCTACGAATCGATACTGGTACTTAACGGTACCAATTTTAGATACTTTTGAGTGTTTAATATTTTAATTCTTTTTTATAATTAAATATATATTTTTCTCAATGTATAACCATATTTGATAAATATCACGATAAATAACATTCAACTGTTTGTATTTTAACATCGTCCTTGTAGTTTTATTAGCTGATAATTAAACTGAAGCAAACGTCTTTACTGTGAACTAAATTTACTGTGTATCTTCATTCCTTTTACCGTCCTTTTTCATTTGATTTTTCCTGCTGTTATTTCTAGGCTTGACTACTGCAACTCTCTATATGCAGGGTTGTGTCAGTCAACACTGCGTCGCCTACAGGTTGTGCAGAACAGCGCTGCCAGGTTCCTGACTGGGACCAGGAAACGGGACCACATCAGTCCAGTTCTGGCCTCCCTGCACTGGCTTCCGATTTCCTATCGCTCACAATTCAAAATACTCGTCTTTGTTTATCATTTCTTCCAGGGTGGTGGTCCCCCCAATCTGGCCACACTCCTGAACAGACATTCCCCATCACGCGCTCTGCGCTCCTCTGACCAAGGCCTGCTCGCTGTCCCTCGGTCTAGGTGTCGTACCCGTGGGGACCGGGCTTTCTCAGTCCTAGCACCGTTACTCTGGAACCAGTTGCCACTAGGGCCTGCACGAGTTTATTTTTTTTAAAGTCGACAGTCAAGTAATGAAAGTCGAGTCGACTTCGACTAGTCGTTGATGACGTCATACGCCAGAAGCGGAGGCCGGGGGGGGGGGGGGGGGGGGGGGGGTCGGTTGGTAGGTTCGCTGGAGTTTTTGACAATTAAAATTGCGCCCACATTTTCTAAGTTAACACATCTCTTTTAACAACGGTACTTTCTGCTTCCTACTTCAGCCATCTCCCCCCTCCCCCTGCGCAGCGGCCGCAAACTCACTGATGCGCCTGCAGCCTCTCGGAGTTCCTGCTGCTCTAAACATTAAAATAATTATTTCATTTTCTGTTCCTCACTTCTGATTACCTTCAATGGTGTCTGTTTGTTGCAACCAGCAGGTACAAAAACTAACTTGTTTTTATTTGACTATTTTTCTGTTCTGTCTGTTTATTATCTTCCTGCATCTCCTCTCAATACTAAAGAGAAACTGCTACCTGGGTTCATATATATTCACCTCATGAGTTACCTTTGAACTGCAGTTCTAAAAGATCTACCGACCGCAAAAACAGCGGAGTGCCGCTGCTCGCCGGCCGACTACAACGGGACCGTTTTTGCTGCGGAGTTCATGCCGGAGCGGAGCGGAGTGGAGATAGTGGAATCTTGGGGGTGCGTCACCGGAGGACAACAGCTGAAGAGCCTCGCTCCGCAGCAGCGAAACGCACCAGGCACAAATAACAGACAGAAAACATGAAATGAAATGAGCCGACATGAACGATCGCGTGTTTAATTTGTTTTTGAGGTGGTGACATCAGCTGATTTGGCGGTGCTCAGGACGCAATGTCTGGAGCGCACGTCAATGATCAGAGCTTTGCATGCGCAAACTGGTTAAGATTAGGATGGGGGTGAGGGGAAGGTTAAATTGCAAGAGGGAAAAGGTCACAGTTTGGTTAAATGTCCGTTTTACCGCCGGTGTCAGTACCGCACAGCGTGTCGCCTCCGCCTCGATCCAGACGCGCAGGGGCTCATCACCTGCTGTCTTTTCCGAGGACTGCATCTTGTCAGTCATTATCACGTGACAGCGACTAGTCGATGACAGGCATAAAAAGTCACTACAGAGCCGTGAAGTCGACTAGTCGACTATTTCGTACAACCCCTAGTTGCCACCCTCAGTTAGGCTGTCCCCTTCTCTGCCAGTCTTTAAGAATCACCTAAAAACACACCTCCTCCGCTTGGCGTTTCCAGAACATGTTTGATTTTGGCCCTCTTTTATGTTGAATCCATTCCACAGTTTTCATTGGTACACTCAATCCATATGTGTTTCACACATTTGTCCTTTACCGGACTGTTTCATCTATCTTGTAATTTCCATTTTGTACTTTGTAACTTGTATTTCTTTTATTGTTGATTTATTCAATATATTTACTTAACTGTACCATGTTCAGCGCTTTGGGCTTCCTGACAGGGTTGCGGAAGGCGCTTTATAAATAAAGCTTTGATTGATTTGATTGATTGATACTGGGAAGTTAGAATTTCCGAGGAGAAAGCGAACGCGCCATTAGCTAATAACAATGGTGGCATAGGAAGCAAACATATCAAGCTAGCGTTATCTTAAACAGTTTATTTAGCTGCTGGAGCAGATTAAAACGATGATGCCTCACACTTAAATCACTGTCACTGGTTTCATCTTCTCCCAATCACCCGTCGCATTTAGTAAAGTGAAGCCAAACTTTAGAGCGCGTTCATGTTCTTCTAGTCGGAATTTCGGAGTTCCGAGGAGAAAGCGAACGCACCGTTAGCGGAACGAAAGCTAACATATCAAGCTAACGTTATCTTAAACATTATATTTACCTACCGGAGCAGATTAAGATGAGGATGTCTCACTTAGATCGTTGTCGCTGGTTTCATCATCACCCAGTTACCCATCACATTTAGTGAAGTGGACCCAAGCTTTAGCGTGCGTTCTTTCTACCATGCTGCTCTGTTTACAACTTGCTCGCAGCGACCGATGTAACGCTTTTGCGCATGCGCAGCTGTCTAGGCAAGTTCTCGTTGCGAAGGACGGTACCGAAACGAGGCACCGTTTCAAATGACGTGAGTCGGTGCTCGGTTGGTACTGTGGAATTCGGTCGGTACCTTAAAAAGTACCAAATTCGGTACCCATCCCTAGTTTTAGTAATAATCAGCTCTGGTAGTAACCAGTACTGGTAGTAATCAGCTCTGGTAGTAATCAATTCTAGTAAAAATCTGATCTGGTAGTAATCTCGTCTAGTAGTAATAAGGTCTAGTGGTGAGTTGGTCTGGTAGCAATCAGGTCTAGTGGTGACTTGGTTTGGTAGTAATCATGTCTAGTAGTAATTAGTTCTAATAGTAATCAGGTGTGGTAGTAATAAAGTTTAGTAGTGACTAGATCTCGTAGTAATCAGGTCTGGGTGTGGTCAGATCAGTTAGTATTCAGGTATTGTAGTCATATTTTCTTTTGTTATAAGGTAGGGGGGTGGGGTTGGGGGGGTACCAGGTCTGTTGGTAATCAAGTCTGGCATTGATCAACGCTGTACAGAAATTAGGTCTGAGAAATGATAAACTCTAGACAGTAGATCTGAAAGTTATCCGGTCAGGTAGTAATCAGTTTTAGTAATAATTAGCTCTAGTACTAACCAGGGGTCTCATTAATCAAACATGGCGTGGAATCCTTACTAAAACGTACTTAAGCTCAGCAAAAAAAAAGTACTTAAGCCAAGTAGGTTTGTGATCTATCAAACATGGAGTACACACAGCTGCACGCAATCTCCACTTCATAAATCAGAGACTAACGAGAATGTTTCTCAGCTGCATTTTAGTCACATCCCGCCCTCACTACGCCCACTTACTGCCATAAATGGTCAATGCAAAGTGCCTTGTGGATCTCATGCATATACATAAGCCGGCTGTTGCAGCGCTCCGCCAATGACATGGCGAGCGTAGATCAAGGCAGATCAAGGAAGCACAATTTCACAGAAGCAGAAGTTGAGGTACTTGTGGGTGCGGTGGAGAAATGACAGGAAGTGCTTTCGCAAAACAAATACGAGCAAATCCATCGAGTGGCACAGCGTTGCTTGAACCGCCAATGTTGGGTTCTTCTGAGAGATCTGTGGCGGATATTAAAAAAAATGGTCCAATCGGGATTCGATCCCCAGACTTCCAGGTGAAAGTCATGTACACTAACCAGTCAGCCAAACAGAGATCTCCCCTGCACAAGTAGCCAGGGCGCATAATTAATGGGGTCACAGCGACAGGACACACACTGTCACAGACGCATGATGTTCTGTCTCAATCTGTCCCCCTGCTGATATTCTGTATTCCGTATTCTGCACTTCAGGCTGTGTGTGTGTGTGTGTGTGTGTGTGTGTGTGGGGGGGGGGGGGGTCTTGTTCTGTGTGAAAACGAAGCAGTACAAGTGATAATGCTGCAGGATTTCATAATTTTATCCTTCTCAGCAGCAGTACTGCAGGTGCTCTCCATGTCCAGCATGTGTGTAAGCCAGGTCCTTAGTCACCTTAAAGTTGCACACATTTTTCCGTTAAGTTTTCTTTCATAAATCCCAAAGTTTGCGTGGAAAGTTGCTTACGCAGTTTTCCAACCCCGTTTCGTACGTAAGCAAGCTTGATAAATGAGGCTGTTAGTAATCAGTTCTAGTAGTAACCTGGTCTAGTAGTGATGAGGTCTGGTAGTAATCTGATCTGGTAGTAACCTGGTCTAGTAGTGATGAGGTCTGGTAGTAATCAGGTCCAGTCTTAATCAGTTTTAGTAATAATCAGCTCTGGTATTAACCAGTTCTGGTAGTAATCAGCTCTGGTAGTAATCAGTTTTAGTAATCAGTTCTGGAAGTAATCAGGTCTAGTAATGTCTAGGTCTGGTAGTAATCAGATGTGGTATTAATTGGGTCTAGCAGTAATCAGTTTTAGTAGTAATCAAGTCTGGTAGTAACCAGGTCTAGTAGTTACTAGGTCTGGTGCCAATCTTGTCTAGTAGTAAACAGTTCTAGTAGTAATCAGGTCTAGTAGTGACTAGGTCTGGTACTAATCTTTTCTACTAGTAAACAGTTCTAGTAGTAATCTGATCTAGTTATCAGGGATTATATGGATCAGGTCTAGGTAGTGATCAGGTCTGGCTGTCGTCAGATCAGTCAGAAATCAGGTTTGGTCCTGATGAGGTCTGATTGTAATCTAGTCTTGTAGGGATTAGATCTGGGCAGTGATCATTTCTGGTAGTATTGAGTTCTTGCTAGTGAAAAGTTCAGGTAGTGATCAGATCTGGTAGTTATCAGGTCATGTACAGGTCCTTCTCTCAAAAAATTAGCATATTGTGATAGAGTTCATTATTGTCTGTAATGTACTGATAAACATTAGACGTTCATATATATTAGATTCATTACACACAACTGAAGTAGTTCAAGCCTTTTATTGTTTCTAATATTGATGATTTCGGCATACAGCTCATGAAAACCCAAAATTCCTATTTCAAAAAATTTGCATATTATGAAAAAGTTCTCTAAACGAGCTATTAACCTAATCATCTGAATCAACTAATGAACTCTAAACACCTGCAAAAGACTCCTGAGGCTTTTAAAAACTCCCAGCCTGGTTCATTACTCAAAATCACAATCATGGGTAAGACTGCCGACCTGACTGCTGTCCAGAAGGCCATCATTGACACCCTCAAGCAAGAGGGTAAGACACAGAAAGAACTTTCTGAGTGAATAGGCTCTTCCCAGAGTGCTGTATCAAGGCACCTCAGTAGGAAGTCTGTGGGAAGGAAAAAGTGTGGCAGAAAACGCTGCACAACGAGAAGAGGTGACAGGACCCTGAGGAAGATTGTGGAGAAGGACCGATTCCAGACCTTGGGGGACCTGCGGAAGCAGTGGACTGAGTCTGGAGTAGAAACATCCAGAGCCACCGTGTACAGGCGTGTGCAGGAAATGGGCTACAGGTGCCGCATTCCCCAGGTCAAGCCACTTTTGAACCAGAAACAGCGGCAGAAGCGCCTGACCTGGGCTACAGAGAAGCAGCACTGGACTGTTGCTCAGTGGTCCAAAGTACTTTTTTTCAGATGAAAGTAAATTTTACACGTCATTTGGAAATCAAGGTGCCAGAGTCTGGAGGAGGACTGGGCAGAGGGAAATGCGAACATGCCTGAAGTCCAGTGTCAAGTACCCACAGTCAGTGATGGTCTGGGGTGCCATGTCAGCTGCTGGTGTTGGTCCACTGTGTTTTATCAAGGGCAGGGTCACTGCAGCTAGCTATCAGGAGATTTTGGAGCACTTCATGCTTCCATCTGCTGAAAAGCTTTATGGAGATGAAGATTTCATTTTTCAGCACGACCTGGCACCTGCTCACAGTGCCAACACCACTGGTAAATGATTTACTGACCATGGTATTACTGTGCTCAATTGGCCTGCCAACTCTCCTGACCTGAACCCCGTAGAGAACCTGTGGGATATTGTGAAGAGAAAGTTGAGAGACGCAAGACCCAACACTCTGGATGAGCTTAAGGCCGCTATCGAAGCATCCTGGGCCTCCATAACACCTCAGCAGTGCCACAGGCTGATCGCCTCCATGCCACGCCGCATTGAAGCAGTCATTTCTGCAAAAGGATTCCTGACCAAGTATCAAGTGCATAACTGAACATAATTATTTGAAGGTTGACTTTTTTGTATTAAAAACACTTTTCTTTTATTGGTCGGATGAAATATGCAAATTTTTTGAAATAGGAATTTTGGGTTTTCATGAGCTGTACGCCAAAATCATCAATATTAAAAACAATAAAAGGCTTGAACTACTTCAGTTGTGTGTAATGAATCTAAAATATATGATAGTCTAATGTTCATCAGTACATTACAGACAATAATGAACTTTATCACAATATGCTAATTTTTTTAGAAGGACCTGTGCATGACCACATGAAAGTTTTTAATTGTGATTTAAAAGTTACTAGACGTGGGGCACATTTGAGGTCACGAGGAAGCTGATTCGGTCTGTGAGCAGCATAGTAGCTAAAAGCTGCTTCACCCTGTTTGGTTCTGACCCAGAGTTCTACCAGCTTACAGTTTCCATAGGATCTCAGAGCCCTGCTGGGTGTATATACAGGAAGGAGATCCAACATGTAATTTGGCCTCATGCCATTGAGGGATTTATAAACTAGGAGAAGTACTTTGAGATCAGTTCTGTAGTTTACAGGAAGCAATTGTTGAATTTAAGAACAGGAGTGATGTGCTCAGTTCTCTCGGTACTCGTAAAGACTCTTGCAGCAGCATTCTGAATAAGCTGCAGTTGCTTCACAGCTTTTTTTGTGAAAACCAGTCAAAAGCATTTGCCTTTCATCTTGCCTGCCATGCCCTGACGCCGATTCGGCTCTCGGTGATGGCAGTAATTTATTCAGCCAGCTGAAGCAGATTTTTTTTTTTTATTTTAAGTTTTACTGATTTTTCTCTGCAAAATATTTTGTGTCTAAACATCTGAAATTTTGTTAATTTCCAAGCAGCATTTTAGTTCATTTATCCTGCTCACCTCACACGGTCTGTATAAAAAAGAAAGTTTGTTATATTTTAAATTGTGAACCAATAAAGTTTTGAATTGGATACACCTTCCAGTGCTACTTGGACCTGTCATCAGTGAAGAAGCCGGGGTCATAGGCAGGGGCGCAGATAGGATTTTCAAATTGGGGGGACAAAGTTCCAATGTACCCTCCCCCAAATACATACACACACACACGCATGCACGTACACACACACACACACACACACACACACACACACACACACACACATGCACGTACACAGACGAGTGTTGGTGAGTGGCTGTGTCTGACTGCTGACGCTCGGTGTGTGTTTTTATTTCTGCAGTGAGACAAACTCACCTCACATGTTCAGAGTTTGTTCTTTAAAGCTTCTATTAAATCCACAGTGTTGACGTATTTAACATGTTTCCTCTACGCTGCAGGAGTTAAAGCTTACATTACGTTTGTTTAATATCTGTGTGTGTGTGTGTGTGTGTGTGTGTGTGTGTGTGTGTGTGTGTGTGTGTGTGTGTGTGTGTGTGTGTGTGTGTGTGTGTGTGTGTGTGACTCGGTGCTGCACACAGACAGCTGGTGTGATCAGCTCTGAAAAGCGTTGATCACAATTTGCAGATCACGTAAATTTTTCACGGAGATCAGCTGCAGATTCCTCTTCCGGTTCGCATCCTAGGTATGGAAACTAGGAATCGAAATAAAAAACTTGGAACGATTCCGGGAAAAACAAAAAGTTTGAACCGGTTCTAATCGATGCTCAATGCCCAACCACTTATCACTTAGAGCAGTGGTTCACAAACTTTTCAGCCTGACCAACAGATGTTCCTTCTTATTTTGATGTTTAGAAATTTTCATTATATTTGGAAAGTTTTATTTATATATAAATATATAAATCTCTTTTTCAATTTTATATTTTACTTTTTTTATGATTATGTGGCACACTTTGACTTCTACAGTATATATAACGCATCGGCATCTGCCCTTTTTTACAGCTTTTTTTTCACATTGTCGCTACGTCTGTCACGTTAGCGGTGTTTTACCATCATTTCTACATCCATCACGTCCCAGAGACGGTTAAACCAACACCAAACCCGGCGTTTGGAGCTTGTAAACTCCACACACCTCTCGTGCAGCACCAGCTGTCTGATGCTGCAGCAGCGTCCATCTTCCCGGCTGGATGAGTGAATTTTTTCATCAGAGTCAATATTCTGCTTCATAATCAGAGTCAGTCATGACCAGATAAAGAGATCAGTCAACAAAGACCAGACCTGCCGGCAGTTATACATTTTATCTAATATTTGCCCTCTTCAAGTTGCGCACATCTCCTCCTCTCCCCGACTGGGAGCCTCACGGCGGGAGACGTTTTTCAAACTCTAAAAACTCCCAAACTTTGCTCATCCTGAAGGTTCCACATCTCCACTATCTTCTGGTGTAAAGTAGTAACTTCATGAGGGATCATATTTGTAGATGAGACTTGTTAAAGTCAGCAATGAGGCTTTGGTGCTTATAACCAGTAAGTCCCAACACTGACAACAACGTACTGAATCTAGAACCAACACGCATAAACAGACAGATCGGTCCCGCCTACTTACACTGTTGGTCTTGTTTAAATACGCAGTAATCGTTGCCTTTTTCGCTTCATCCTGCATCCTAGCAGCAACCACTCTGGCGCCTCTGGAGTCGGTGTTTGTTTACGTCATGCTGCATTCAATGTAATTGGAAAAAGGAGCTTCAAGCTATTAACCTCCAATTTTGTTTTCTTTCTGGCCTTAGTACGGGGGACGGATCGGGGTCTATCTGAATCTGGGGGGGATCTGTCCCCCCCGTCCTCACCCCAACTGCGCGCCTGGTCATAGGGTGTTTTGGGATTTTAATCTTCATACACCCTCACCCGGGCGACCCAGCTGGGAGTGATCAGTCCCCAGCTTGTGTCCAAGTGGCCTATTGCTCCACGGATCCCCCCTGCGGATCCACAGCCACCGCGAGGCCCTCTCTGCGGCCTTGAGGATGGTTTCGGTGACATTCTTCAGTTTCAGTCCTCTTACTCCAAGGAGTTTGAGGGTTCGCAGCAGTGAGTGGCCAGCAAAGCCTCGGCACCCAACCTCGACAGCCTCACAGCGAACTTTCCAGCCGTTGTTCCTGCACTCTGAGCTTAGCTCTGCATACTTGGCCCTCTTTCGCTCGTGGGCCTCTTCGATACGGTCTTCCCAAGGGACGGTCAGTTCTAGGATGACCACTTGCTTGGTGGACTCGGATGTTATCACCATATCTGGGCGGAGAGATGTAGCTGTGATGTTTTCTGGGAACTCGAGCCGTCTACCTACATCAAATTGAAACTGCCAGTCGCGAGCGGTAGAGAAACCATTATACTGGCAAGTGTAGCTAAAATAGAAGAAATAAGTTCCTGCCAAGACTGGGAGTAGAACTGGTGCAAAAACGACTGGGCTACCAAGTCTGTTACAAGTCAATAGTCATCTAACCAACATACCCTGTGCTGACCATTACGTGCAACTCTGTGGACAGGACTCGTGGTTTGTACGGCTGTGTTTTGTCTTCAGTGCAGAAGAAATTTGTCTCTGGTGCCAGTGGAGGTTTAAGGCAGTCATCTGTGACATGAAGGTCACTTTCTCAACTGCAGCAAGAAATCTACTGCTCTATGTCTGCAACTCTGAGGAAGTGGGCATTAGTAACCTACTTCCAGGAGAGGCAGGTTCCCGAGGGTTAAGTGTCTTGCTCAAGGCCACAACAGCAGCATTCTCTGCCGGGGTCAAACCTGCAACCTTCAGATTACAGACTGGCATTAGCATCGGAAAGGCTAGCCATTAGCATGTCTCGGAGAGTCACTTACTCTACTAGATGCGTTTTTTTTTTACTTTTATTAAACGGATGACATACTATGAGGCCTACAATCACAGTTGTTCCTTTGACAGAACGCATTGTTATACACATTAACTTTAAGCATACTGTAAAGCCGACAGCCTGTTAGCATTGATTAGGTGCTGCGTTAACTCCATTCTGCTCTTACTTACAGGTTAATGGCGTTTTCTTCTTATATAGTTTGGTTTTCTTGCACATATCAGAGAAAAAGCCAGAGCTAACTAGTTTGTACTTTCCATCTTTGGATTTTAAATCCTTTGTATTGATTTACAGGTTAATAAATATTTAAACTGCGATGTTATCTTTATTATAACTATATAATATGTACCAAAAAACCCCACATCTAATAGAGTAACTGACTCTCCGAAACATGCTAATGGCTAGCCTCTCCGATGCTAATGCCAGCCTATCCATGCTAAAGGTCCGTCAAGGGGGTAGGAAATCCAGCTAGTGGCCAGCCTAGGCACGCTAATGGCTAGCCTCTCCAATGCTAACACCAGCCCGTCCAGGCTAACGCTAGCCTATCCATGCTAATAGACAGCAGAGGGAGTGTGTGAACCAGTCAATGACCAGCCGAGGGCTGCTAGTCCCGAGCGTATCTAGTAGTAACGCCAGTAAAGGTGCTATTTCTCAGTAAGCAGCGCCAGCCTCTCAGTTACCGGCGCCAGCTTATCATTAATCAGGTCGGTAGTTTGCTTCAGAATTTATATAGCCTCCTGCTGCTTGGCAGTAGTCTTAATTTTGGCCTTCATACCGCGCCGTAGTCTTTTGGAGTCTGGGTTCAAACCTGCTACTCACTGATTACAGGGCACACACACAGTCCCCAGTCCTGAGCCTCAGCCACCCTAGGTAGTCATCAGGGCTAATCGTGATCAAACATATCACTCAATCAATCAAGGCTTTATTTATTAAGCGCCTTCCACAGCCGTCTACGGGAGCCCAAGGTGCTGGACACAGCACATAAAAGAAATAGAACGCAGTACCATGAATAAAAATATTACAGAAACACAATAAAATAATTAAAACATGGATTAAGGATGATGAGTGACCCAGCCCAGCAAAAACATGATAAAACACAGAATAAAAACACGACTAAAAACATAAAAAAGGCAACTCAACTGAGGGCCAATCTCAAACATGATCAGGGAACGCTAAATGAAAGAAATGAGTTTTAAGATGACTCTTGAAAAACGGCAGCGATGGAGACAAATAGCGAGTGACAGCTGGTTCCAGAGTGAGGAAGCTAAAACCGAGAAAGCCCGGTCCCCGCGAGTCCGAAACCTAGTACCAGGGACGGCGAGCAGTCCCTGATCAGAGAAGCACAACGAGTGTGATGGAACATGTCTATTCAGGAGTGCAGTTAAATAGAGGAGGGCAGCTCCTTGAAAGAAATTAAAAACAAATCCCAAAAGTTTTAATCGGGCCCGAAAACAGACCGGAAGCCAGTGTAGGGAGGCCAGCACCAGACTGATGTGATCCCATTTCCTAGACCCAGTCAGTTGTGCACGGTCTGAAGACAATGCAGTGATGACTCACCCAGCCCTGCGTAATGAGAGTTACAATAATCTAGCCATGAGATTACAAATGCATGGAGTACCCGCTCCAGGTGGGCATCCGGCAGCATAGGCTTGATTTTGTCAAGGCATCGCAGACGGAAAAAACAGGATCGTGTCACCGATTTCATGCGAGCATCAGACTTAAGTCATGACATGGTCATGAGCTTTGGGTAATGACCGAAAGAACGAGATCGCGGTTACAAGCGGCCGAAATGAGTTTCCTCCGTAGGGTGGCCGGGCTCAGCCTTAGAGATAGGGTGAGGAGCTCGGACATTTGGGAGGGTCTCGGAGCAGAACCGCTGCTCCTCCGGATCGAAAGGAGTCAGTTGAGGTGGTTTGGGCATCTGGTCAGGATGCCTCCTGGACGCCTCCCTGGGGAGGTGTTTCAGGCATGTCCTGCCGGCAGGAGGCCCCCGGGTCGACCCAGGACACGTTGGAGAGGTTACATCTCCAATCTGGTCCGAGAACGCCTTGGGGTCCTGCCGGAGGAGCTGGTGGAGGTGGCTGGGGAGAGGACGGTCCGGAGCTCCCTAGTTGGGATGCTGCCCCCGCGACCCGGACCCGGATAAGCGGAGGAAGACGACGACAACGACAGACTTAAGTCCAGAGTCAGTTCTCACCGCCCAGGTCAGTGACATCTGGCTTCAGAAAGGGAGACAGAAGGCCCGGATCAACATTTGGATCCACCACCAACCCCCTGTTTGGATGAAATATAACAACCTTTGTTTTACCCTCGTTACCGTGAAGATAGTTGGCCACGAGCCAAGACTTAACCTAGTTGAAACAGGACATAAGGGGCACGATAGAAAGGTCATCTAGTAGCGATCCGTTCTAGGTGTCATTAGTTCAGTTAGTCATCAGGTTTGGAAGTGATGAGGTCTGGGAGGCGATCAGGTGTGTCATCATGGCTGGATGTGATCTGGCCAGGTAAGGATCAGCTCTGGGTGTTATCAGGTCTGGGTAGTGATCAGAGGCCTCATTTCTAAAACTTAGCAAAGAATCTTTACTAAAAGTTCTCACATAAAATCAATTACTAACACAAGCTAATTTTCTATCCTATAAAACACTGCATGCACACAGATACATGCAATTCCTGCAATTTACATGCAATTTTTAAGACACTCCTGTCTTAGAAATGTGCTCAGACGTTTCTAGGGTGACCAGATCCCAACTTGCCAAATGTGGGACAGAGACTACTCAATGTGGGACGTGAAGTTCCAATGTAATGAGAAAAAAACAAACAAAAGGTATATTCTGCCTTTTAGCCCTAACATCACTGTTACATATACATCAAATTATCATCTGGTCTACCTAGGCGTTTCACATTCTGCCTCCTACACACCCAATAAATGGTAAATGGCTTGTATTTGATATAGTGCCTTCTGAAGTCCTGGAACACCCAAGACACTTTACAATACAATCAGTCATTCACCCATTCACACACACATTCTCACCCTGGTGATGATGAGCTACGTTGTAGCCACAGCTGCCCTGGGGCGCACTGACAGAGGCGGGTCTGCCGTACACAGACACCACCGGTCCCTCCAAGCACCACCAGCAGGAAAGGGGGGTTAAGTGTCTTGCCCAAGGACACACCAACAGCAACAGACTGAATAATAAATGGAGACTAACTACATTATGATTACTCTGTATACACACAAACCCGCTGATCGGTGGTGTTTCACGGGTAACCACGGTGACCAAGACTGCAGTTGAGGCGTTTGTGAGTGATGTAAGTTGTGTTACTATGGCGCGGTATGGGGGCCAAAATTAAGACTACTGCCCAGCAGCAGGAGGCTATATAAATTCTGAAGCAAACTACCGACCTGATTAATGATAAGCTGGCACCAGTAACTGAGAGGCTGGCGCTGCTTACTGAGGAATAGCACCTTTACCGGCGTTACTACTAGATGCGCTAGGGACTAGCAGCCCTCGGCTGGTCATTGACTGGTTCAAACACTCCCTCTACTGTCTATTAGCATTGATAGGCTAGTATTAGCCTGGACGGGCTGGTTTTAGTGTTGGAGAGGCTAGCTGTTAGTGTGCCTGGGCTGGCCACATGCTGGATTTCCTACCCCCTCGACGGACCTTTAGCATGGATAGGCTGGCTTTAGCATCGGAGAGGCTAGCCATTAGCATGCCTAGGCATGCCACTAGCTGGATTTCCTACCCCCTTGACGGACCTTAAGCATGGATAGGCTAGCATTAGCATCGGAGAGGCTAGCCATTAGCATGTCTCGGAGAGTAACTAGTCAGCTAGACCCTGATGTTTGCACGGCTCCGCGTGGAAAAGTTGCGTCATTTTAACAACCACGCCCCTCCACCGCACCTCTGCACGGCCCAAACGTTCCACACCACATACCTAAGACATTTTCTAACCACGCGGACGGTCGGACGCGGAAAAACATGGCGGACTGGCAAGAACTCGTATGGCAGAGGTTCATAAATACAGACATTTGTATGATTCAGCTCTCAGAGATCACCGTGATCAACATGTTGTTAATAATTCTTGGAGAGAAATAGCTCGCACTGTCGGAAAAGACGAGGACGCTGTTAAAAAATGCTGAAATGCCATGTTGTAAACAACAGTAATTTTTACTTCTACTATGGTGTAGTGTTGGATGCATGCTGTAGAGCTCCATGCTGCCCCCTACAGTTTGGGAGAATATTGGCTCACCGCAGAGACAAGCCGCATGGACCATAAACGCTGCAAGTTGTGAAGCGCGTTCCATCCGCGAGCCGCATCACCAAGCGAAAACTAAAATGTGTCAAGCATAAACCAAGCTTGAGGGTTCTACAACCCCCCCAAGGTGCTTCACAACACAATCACTCATTCACACACTGGTGATGATGAGCTACGATGTAGCCACAGCTGCCCTGGGGTGCACTGACAGAGAAGACTGTCATGCACTGGCGCCACCAGTCCCACGACCACCACTAGCGGGCAAAGTGGGTTACGTGTCTTGCTCAAGGACACAACAGCAGCATTCTCTGGTGGGAGTCGGGATTGAACCTGCAACCTTCCAATTACTGGACAATCTGCTCTACATCCTGAGCTACTGCTGTCCCAAAACAGCATCAGTTCTTCTAGCTACAGCTGTTGAAGGAACTAGGCTGGTAGGGAGATCTTCTGTGGATGCAGGCTTCCTCACATCCTTCTGTCCCTTCATGTGATCCCAGACCCACTCCATGATGCTGAGATCAGGGCTCTGTGGAGGCCAGAGCTTCACTTTCAGGACTTCTTGTTCTTCTGAATGACTGCCTGGATGTTTGGGGTCACTCTAGAGGTGTGGACTCAAGTCACATGACTTGGACTCAAGTCAGACTGGAGTTATTATTTTAATGACTTCTGGCTTGAGTTGATAAAATCTATAAAGACTTATGACTTGACTCAGACTTGAACGCCAATGACTTGCGACTTGAATCAACTTGCATCTGTTGACTTGATGATGACTTGATATTTTAGCACAAAAGTGGCACGACATGGACAAAAATCATAAATCATTCTTGGTTCTGGGTTTGATCTTGTACTGCTAAAAGTAGCAGCACTTTGTTTATAATCAGTTTCAGTTTGTTTGAGCAAATAAATGAAGCTTTAAGAAGCTTTATTTCTGGAATTTATTTATCATCATTGTCATTATATTGAAGTTGGACAGATGACTTGATATGACTTGAAAATTCAAAGTTCAGGACTTGGACTTGACTTGGACTTCCACATCACTGACTTTGGACTCGACTTGGACTTGGTTTTCCTTGACTTGGACTTGACTCGAGACTTGACTGAAAAGACTTGTGACTTGCTTGTGACCTGCAAAGCAGTGACTTGAAGAAGGTCCCACAAAAAGCCTGAACAGGTGAGCTTTCAGCTGCTTCTTAAAGGAGACCACTGAGTCTTGATCTTTAGCAAGCCCCCACAATACGGCTCAGAAATTGGTCTCAACCCGGAAGTACCAAAAATTGCAGTTCCACCCTCATCCACTAGGGGCTGGTGTCAGAAGCGAGCAAATCCTCAGTGTTAAAAATACCAATTTCACAGCAGAAATAAACATGTTTACAGCCTGGTACCAAAACATGTTTTTGGGTTAAATGATCTAGTTTACACTCATGACAACTCTGAGGGGGGGTGAATGTTTTTCTCACTCTTCTGTTTAAGTGTATTAAAAGCCTAAAATTCTGTATAATTAATGAGCATCAGACCCACGTGACCACAGAGCTAGCTCCGTGGAAAGGCCTCAGTAGAGCCTCGGTCTGGCCTGGAAACTGTTCCGGGATTTTGAGTCTCTGTGTGTGTGTATTCTTGTTTGGATATTTTTGTGCAATTGTTGGACAAAATGACTTGCTGTGGCATTAATTTCACTAATTGAGCGTCCAAGGAGTCTCCACTTCATTTTTTTCGTTAAGTAAAATTATGTTTATGCATTTTAGGTCACTGCTGAGCTGAGCTTAGATTTTAACATGCACTGTTTAACCATGAAATGTAAATGTAATAGGGTAAAACCCAGTGCATTTAACATAATGCTGCACTTTAGAAAATGGGTTGAAATATAACATGTTGGTGGAGCTGGGTTCCCACTATCGGCTTGTGGAGCTCACGGGAGACCGATGTTTTCCACCCGTTCTCCCCTCCCCGCAGCTCGGTGCATCTCTGTCTGATCGCGGCTCCTGTCTGCTGCGCGGGCTGCCGGCTTGTGGAGCTCTGGGATGGAAACCTTTCCACCCGGTTCTCCCCAGCGGCAGCTCTGCACATCTCAGATCGCAGCGGCGCTTGTCTGCTGTGCGGCTGCCGGCTTGTGGAGCTCTCGGAGACCTCTGTGTTCCACCCGGTTTTACCCAGCGGTCAGCCCGGCCTATCTCTGACTCAGAAGCTCTGATGTTGTGCACAGTTAACTCTGGTTGTAGCTAGGTTTCTACCTCCGTTAGCTTAGCTCCCACCTCTGCATTAGCTTTGGGTTAGTTTCAGGTTAGCTTGTAGCTAGTTCGACCGGGTGTCGTCAGTTGATCCCAGCCTTACAGCCCCACCCTCAGCTCCACCTCTCTTCCCTTATGTGGAATTGTCTGGGCTTGACGGAACCTGTGACACGGTCAAAATGGCGGTGGTGGCCACCTGTCATTTAGCCTCAAAAACGTGTTATTGGAGGCTATGGAAACCCATTGTCCATATATGTATGTCGACTGTCTTTAGCCTGGTGCTGCTCAACCAGTAGGCTTTGGTCACTGGACGTCAGGGACCTGCTGGGGGTGTAGGGACTGAGAAGACCACCAATGTATGATGGTGCTTGTCCATGTAAGGCCTATGATCAAGTTGCTGACCTAGCCAGAATTCACCCCACACCATTTATACCGTTATGTATTTAACCTTACACTGGAGCTGATTTAAAAGCCTACAAAAGTTTGGGTCCCTACTAGGTTTTTGTCACTGGCTGGGTCACCAGGAACAGGCGCTACGTTCACAACCGGGGGACAAGGCAGCTTTATTTATGGAGCACATCTCAAACACAGAGGCAATTCAGTGTGCTTCACAATCATCAGGACATGATATGAAAACACATAAAATCACAAATTAAAATACACACAAATGGAATTACAGTTTAGAGCTAAAGGAGGAGACTAAGATTACAGATTACAGTGGAGACGACACAGCATAAGAAACAATTCATGTAAAGGCTGATGAGTGCATGAGGGTTTTAGTTGTGTTTTAAACAACTCTAGGGTTGGGGCACATCTGAGGTCATGGGGAAGCTGATTCCATGTGTGAGCAGCATAGTAACTAAATGCATCTCCACCACGTTTGGTTCTGACCCGAGGTTCTACCAGCTGATTGTTTCCAAGGGATCTCAGAGCCCTATTGGGTGTTTATATACAGGAATGAGATCGGACTTGTGTTTTGGTCCCGTGCTCCTGAGTGATTTATAAACTAGTAGGAGCACTTTGAAGTCTATTCTGTAGTTTACTGGTAACCAGTGTAGGGATCTAAGAACAGGAGTGATGTGCTCCGTTCTCTTAGTTCTTGTTAAGACTCTAGCAGCAGTGTTCTGAACAAGCTGCAGTTGCTTCACGGCTTTTTTGGGAAGACCAGTTAGGAGACCATTGCAGTAGTCCAGCCGACTAGAAATAAAAGCATGAATACGTTTCTCTGAAGCCCCCTTCAGACAGGCCATGAAAAACTGAAATGTTCAGGACTCTGTCCTTAAGACCTTTGTGTCTGAATACAAACATCCGGATAACCTTTTCAGTAATTAAACCGGACGAAGCCCCTAGTAACAGGACCGGACTTGTCACGGACAGGGTGGCTGCTCCAGACTGGTGAGGTCGAGCTCCGGACAGGAAGGAGGGGGATGAGGAGGGGACCGGGGGACGCTGTGCACACCTAGATAGCTCGCTCCTGTAGCATGCGGCGAACCATGGTAGCTCGCCTCCTATGGTACCGTCTCCTAGACGCGCGACGGAGCGCTTCACACCGCTTCCGTGATACCTTTATTAACCATTGAGCTTCATCATCCAGGTCTCTTATGCGTCTTCTTGTGTACAGAATTATGCTTAACATGAGTCCGATCAGGGAGAGGAATTCTATCTCTTCGTCGGCCATGTTTGACTGAATAGCTTTGTTTGAGTAAGTGACGCATGTACGCTCGCCGCACCATGTTTACGCAATGTCCGGGTACAGCCTTCCCACCCCCTCTCCCCCAGACATCTGGAACTTTTCCCTGCTGTGTGAAGGCAGCCGAAAGGACAAGTCCAGGTACAAAAGTACCTGAGTGGGGCCTCAAGTGGGGCAGCAGTAGCTCAGGTGGTAGAGCGGGTGCCTCATGATCGGAGGGTCATGGGTGCGATTCCAGCTCCCGCCAGGAGTATCCTGCTGCTGTGTCCTTGGGCAAGACACTTCACCCAACTTGCCTGTGTTAGTGGTGGTCAGAGGGGCCGACGGTGCCAAATGGCAGCCTCGCCTCTGTCAGACCTCCCCAGGGCGGCTGTGGCTACAAGTAGCTTACCATCACTAGCAGTGTGTGAATGTGAGAGTGTGTGAAAGCCTCTTTGGGGGTCTTGAAAAGCCAATAAGTTCAATGTATTATTATCCTTATTATTATTATTATTAAAAGTGGTGTGTCTGAAAACACAGTTCTGGTTAAAAACCAGACTGAATTGTCCACACATATTCCAGAATGTCAATCTGAACAGGGCTTGAGTCTGGTTTGGACACGAGACCTCTGACTCTGACAAGACATTTCATAACAGCGAAGCTCATTTGCTGAATAAAAAACACGGTTTTCCCAAATGTAGCAATTTGAACAACATTATTAGCAATTATCTAGCAATTCACAATAGTGAATGTCATGGCAAAAGTGGCACTCCCTTGAGTAGCGTGGCATCACGCTCAAAGGGTCAGTACAAAAACTGACTGATATGTGGCCTTTCACAGGTAACCATGGCAATTGAGGTGTCTAGAAAAACGACTGAAATCAAGGTGCTTGTGAGCATAGACGTAGTTTTGACTTTACCCACTGTGCAAAGACCTAGTTTGGATGTCCTACAGATGTTGTCTGGACCTACAGACTCAATATAGACATGATCTGCACGTCCATGTGACGTTGCCTGTTTGTAGGGTAGAAGTCGAGAGGACACACCTGGCATGAAGACTGAATTGGGTGGTCTTTACAGTAATTTCTAATAGGAAATGGACGACAACACAAATAATTGTTTTCCGCTACCAGTGTCTATTTAATACAGCATAATTTTGTTTTTGGACAGTGAAAAGTAAGTCCCTAGTGAAAAGTATCTCCCTAGATAGTTAGTAATGTGTTTTTTTTTCTTTTTCTATATATTTCAGTTACAGTGGTACATTTTTCAAAAAATCTTCAGATAAAAAAACAAGCCTTGGGAGAAGATTCTTGTTTTTGTTTTAGGCAATTCAAATTAAATCCATCCATTTTCTGAACCCGCTTGTCCACGCAGGGTCGTGGGGGGGCTGGTGCCTGTCTCCAGCGGTCAACGGGCAATCAGGTGGGGTACACCCTGGACAGAGAGCCAGTCCATCACAGGGCACAAATCAAATCAAAGATACTTTATTAATCCCAGAGGGAAATTAGAGGTTCAGTACACGCAATTCAGAGATCAGACATACATGGCAAGAATTGGTGACTGTGGTCATTCGCAAACCTGAGTCGCGTTACCATAATAGAGATAATAGTGTTACTTGATGGTTGGTTCAGGTGGAGGGAAGAAAAAAAGGCACATCAGAGCTACCCCCCATCGGGAGGGCAGCTTTGCTCTGCAAAAAAAAAACACCTCAGAAAGAGATATGCAACAGACTTCAGACATCACACAACATAAGTGTCCACTAGGTGGGGTGGTGGGTTGGGACTATCCCCACTTCAGTTCCTGCAGCCATGATAAGCAGCACATGTCACCTCAGTGTGGATGGGGGAGGAGCATTGAGGGTTAGAGGGTTGCAGTGACCCTGGAACGTTTCAGCGGCCTTCCCACAGTCCCGCCCAGGCTGGGAAAGGAGACAGAGTTGAGTTGCTATAGCGACTGCACATTCCCCATATCTTCTGAGGGGGGAGTTTTCGTTGGAGCCTTGCAGGCTCAAGGACGCCAGATTCCGATTAGAAATTGTTTTGGGGCCAGACAGAGATAATTTCCTCTCTGTCTTACAGTTTGTTGGTCCTCGACTTCACAAAATCCCAATAATGGACGTTAATCTATCCCAATCCATGCTGATTCGTCCACTCTCTCCTTGATGGCATCCATCTTTTGTGCCAATAATGAATCTCGGCCAAAGTCCCAAGCTTAAGATTCATCTCGACAATTATGTGAGTCTGTGAATTCACAGCACGTTGCAAACCATCTCTGAGCTCCGGGATCCAGCCAATATTCCTCGACAGCTCGTTAATTTTCCGGTAAGGCAGGTAGCCTCCAAGCCCAATGAGTTCGTTTTTTAACTACACGTAGATACGTGTTGTAAGACAGCATACGTTCAATACACAGGGCACATTCTACTTCACAAGTTGTGCCAAATTAACTAAAATATCTCAAAAACTGTACCTCAGATCTGTCATATTTTGACATTTTGAGAGAGGAGAAGTAGCTGAAGAGTTTGATGTATGACATGTGCATTGTATGTAAGAGTAGTGTCATTCAAAGCCTGAAAACCGAGAACCAATATTTTCCCATGTTACAGTTAAATGCCGACATTGACCAACATTAATGGTAGACTGATAATATCAGACATTCTTAATTAAAACCATGTAAAATTAAATATAGCATGACATAGTTACAAATATAAAGTGGGAGTGGTTTAGTTTGGCTTCCATCACACGTTTACAGTTTGTTACCTAGTACACTCAGGAGAGTGCACATTTCTCCTGTTCTGTCATAACTCCACTGGCTTCTCGGGATTTTGTTTGTTTAATAGTTGGGTTACTAAAAGCTCACAGTGAGAATACCTAAATGAAAGGATGAATGTTGCTACTTACCGTAGCGAAGAGGAATGCACTTCATTCAATGGTTTGGTTTTCGAATGTACATGTAAATTAGGATAAAGCTCCCAATTTATTGCTGTAGACCAACCTAGATCGACTTAGATGGGCATGTAAACACATTGACCGGGATGGTCACACTTTCGCTGTCACAGCATCAAAGCTGTAGAACAAACTGCCCCGTGATCTTTGTACAACCACAGATTAGCCACTCTTTAAAATTAGACTTAAAATGTACCTTCACATTTAGGCTCCCCAAACTTTTGGCTTATGGTTTTATTGAGTTATTTTATCTGTTTTATGTTTGTTTTAATATTTTTTAATTGCTGCTTTGGTCATTTGATTTTAGTGTTTTACTGTGAAGCACATTGGTCACCTCTTTAGCTGTGTATAAAGTGCTCTATAAATAAACTTCAACTGATTGATCATACAGAAATCAGAGTTTGTAGAAGGGGAGAGAACAAAAATGATGAACACTGGGTCCTGACAAAGGTGTCAGAAGGAAGCCAGAAAGATTCATTGCCAACAGGTCTGGTTACTGATAATTAGGGATGAGCGAGTACACCACTGTCTGTATCTGTTCAACCATCTACAGGTCCTTCTCAAAAAATTAGCATATTGTGATAAAGTTCATTATTGTCTGTAATGTACTGATAAACATTAGACTTTCATATATATTAGATTCATTACACACAACTGAAGTAGTTCAAGCCTTTTATTGTTTCTAATATTGATGATTTTGGCATCCAGCACTGTGAGCAGGTGCCAGGTCGTGCTGAAAAATGAAATCTTCATCTCCATAAAGCTTTTCAGCAGATGGAAGCATGAAGTGCTCCAAAATCTCCTGATAGCTAGCTGCATTGACCCTGCCCTTGATAAAACACAGTGGACCAACACAGCAGCTGACATGGCACCCCGGACCATCACTGACTGTGGGTACTTGACACGGGACTTCAGGCATTTTGGCATTTCCCTCTGCCCAGTCTTCCTCCAGACTCTGGCATCTTGATTTCTGAATGACATGCAAAATTTACTTTCATCTGAAAAAAGTACTTTGGATCACTGAGTAAAAGTCCAGTGCTGCTTCTCTGTAGCCCAGGTCAGGCGCTTCTGCCGCTGCTTCTGGTTCAAAAGTGGCTTGACCTGGGGAATGCGGCACCTGTAGCCCATTTCCTGCACACGCCTGTACACGGTGGCTCTGGATGTTTCTACTCCAAACTCAGTCCACTGCTTCCGCAGGTCCCCCAAGGTCTGGAATCGGTCCTTCTCCACAATCTTCCTCAGATCGAAGAGGTCTGATCACCTCTTCTCGTTGTGCAGTGTTTTCTGCCACACTTTTTCCTTCCCACAGACTTCCCACTGAGGTGCCTTGATACCGCACTCTGGGAACAGCCTGTTAGTTCAGAAATTTCTTTCTGTGTCTTACCCTCTTGCTTGAGGGTGTCAATGATGGCCTTCTGGACAGCAGTCAGGTCGGCAGTCTTACCCATGATTGTGGTTTTGAGTAATGAACCAGGCTGGGAGTTTTTCAAAGCCTCAGGAATCTTTTGTAGGTGTTTAGAGTTAATTAGTTGATTCAGATGATTAGGTTAATAGCTCGTTTAGAGAACCTTTTCATAATATGCAAATTTTTTGAGATAGGAATTTTGGGTTTTCATGAGTTGTATGCCAAAATCATCAATATTAGAAACAATAAAAGGCTTGAACTACTTCAGTTGTGTGTAATGAATCTAATATATATGGAAGTCCAATGTTTATCAGTACATTACAGACAATAATGAACTTTATCACAATATGCTAATTTTTTGAGAGAAGGACCTGTAAATTGTCTGTATCTGTACTCGGAGTGTACATCTTATTTATTGACTAACACTTTGTTTGATTAGCTTTATTAAAATAGAGTTCTTTGATTTATTAAAAGGAGAGAGTCCATTCTTCATTTTTCTGTTGAGCTGTAAAGAAGCAGTTTAGAGCAAATGCATGAGACCTTGAGACCATATCTCATGCAGACTTGCTCTGTGTCAGAGGAGGGGGAAAGTGTCTTTTGGTGGACAACAGTCATTCCATACCGTTATAAAACTATAAATGACAGCTCACTACAGTCTGGGCATAGAAAGTGTTTCTAACAAAAGATTATTGGCTGCAGCTCGCCTGTTCATCCACACTGACAGGAAAAATCCTCTCATCAGCAGCAGGTGATCTACATTGTGCCACGAGTTAACACCGGCCCGAAAAAAACGGACAGCTAAAAACGCAGAGCAGGCGGGCCATCGGGAATTTCCCCAGTCGGGTCCTGTTCCGCCCACCGTCTCCGTTAGACTGGAGCTGCTCATCACGCTAACTCACACCAGCGCTGGCTCCGTTGGTGCTTATTAGTGTGACTACATTCTACAAAGTTTTCATAAATAAACACACAAACGAGTATCCGGCACAACCCTACTGATAATCCGCCACTTTATATTGCAGCGGAGAAGGTTGTTATTGTTTCTGATTGTTGATAGAATTGTTCCATTTCTGCAAGGCTCAGTTCTCAGTGGTCACACAGACGTCCAATTGCATTAGCTGCATGTTATGGCAGTGAAGTGGTCTCCATGACTAAGGCTAGCTGTTATAGTCCATGGTTTGGTTTGTACAGGATGCTCCATGGAATGTGTCAGGCCACTAATGCACCAGTAAGTGTGATATCTGTGTTATGTGAAGATGCACGTTTTGAACGTACTGTGATATAACTCTTACTTGCAACATATTTTCTTTGAGATTCTCATCTATTCTCAGTAATGAGATGGGAGAGGGGGGCTGACTGTGTGTGTGTGTGTGTGTGTGTGTGTGTGTGTGTGTGTGTGTGTGTGTGTGTGTGTGTGTGTGTGTGTGTGTTCTGCAAGTCTGAACATGCGGCACATTCACAATTTTGCCACCTCAATGGCCGCACAGCCAGTTTCTCCTTTAGCAAAAAAGTGTTCACAACAGGCTGAGAGTTGTGGACATTTTCCCATCAAGTCTTTTTTTATAAAAATCACAAAATTTGCATAAAAATTACGTATGCAAGATTCAGGCCCTGCTTTCTGTGGGTTTAGGCTTTACAAATGAGGTGCCTTGTCTAGTAATGATGATGGTTTGGTGGTATATATTCTAGGGGCTGCATGACTTAATTTTTTTTAAAGTCGACAGTCAAGTATTGAAAATCGAGTCGACTTTGACTAGTCGTTGATGACGTCATACACCTGAAGCGGCGAGCGGGTGGGGTGGGGTGGGTGGGGGTGGGGGTGTCGGTTGGTTCGCTGGAGTTTTTGACAATTAAAACCGCGCCCACATTTTCAAAGTTAAACACATTTCTTTTAACAACGGTAGTTTCTGCTTCAGCCCTCTCCCCCCTCCCCCTGCGCAGCGGCCGCAAACTCACTGATGCGCCTGCAGCCTCTCGGAGTTCCTGCTGCTCTAAACATTAAAATAATTATTTCATTTTCTGTTCCTCACTTCTGATTACCTTCAGTGGTGTCTGTTTGTTGCAACCAGCAGGTACAAAAACTAACTTGTTTTTATTTGACTATTTTTCTGTCCTGTCTGTTTATTATCTTCCTGCATCTCCTCTCAGTCCTAAAGAAAAACTGCTGCCTGGGTTCATATATATTCACCTCATGAGTTACCTTTGAACTGCAGTTCTAAAAGATCTACTGACCCTAAAAACAGCGGAGTGCGCACCGGCCGTGCCGGTGAGGTGCGTCACCAAAGGACAAAACAGGTGATGCGCTCCACCCCGCAGCAGCGAAACGCATCAGGCACAAATAAAAGACAGAAAACATAAAAGGAAATGAGCCGACATGAACGATCATGTGTTAAATTTGTTTCTGTGGTGGCGACACCTGATTTGATAATGTTACTGTGGCCGTGCTCAGGACGCAGATGTCTGGAGCGTGTCAACGATCAGAGATTTGCATGCGCAAGCTGGTTAAGGTTAGGATGGGGGTGAGGGGAAGGTTAAATTGCAAGAGGGTAAAGGTCACAATTTGGTTAAGTGTCCGTTTTACGGCGGGTGTCAGTACCGACGCTCTGGCACAGCGCGTCGCCTCCCGACGTGCAGGAGCTTGTCACCTGCTCTTTTCCGAGGACTGCATCTTGCCGGTCATTATCACGTGACAGCGACTGGTCGATGACAGGCATAAAAAGTCACAACAGAGCGGTGAAGTCGACTAGTCGACTAGTTCATACAACCCCTAATATATTCAATTTGACAAGAAGGATCCGGTTGGTTGTTCCCTTAACAATATTTAGCATAGATTTCACCTGCAGTTCCAAAGCTGCAAAGACATTTACGTGTTGGAGAAATTGCAAAGGAAATGGCAGACTTTCTTTTGTTAAGTTAACAATCTACCAGAAAACACATTCAGTGGGATGCGAAAGTTTGGGCAGCCTTATTAATCTTCACGATTTTTCTGTATAAATCGTTGGTTGATAAAACAATAAACATGTCATAGGAGACACACACAGTGACATCTGAGTTTACTGGATTTACAGAGGATTCCCATCATGCTGTGGGCTGTGTGGCCAGTGCAGAGACCAGGAATCTTGTTAAACTTGAAGGACGCATGGATTCAACTCAATTTCAGCAGGTTTTGGAGACCAATGTCCACAAACCAGTGATAAAGCTGAAGCTTCACCGGGGCTGGATCTTTCAACAAGACAACAGCACCTAAACACTGCTCAAAGTCTACTAAAGCATTCATGCGGAGGAACAAGTAGAAGGTTCTGGAATGGCCATCTCAGTCCCCAGAACTGAATGTTACTGAACATGCGTGGTGTGAGTTAAAGAGAGCTGTCCCATATCAGAAAATATCAAACCTGAATGAACTGGAGATGCTTTGTAAAGACGAACGGGCCAAAATACCTTCAGCCAGAATCCAGACTCTCTTTGGAAGCTATAGGGAGTGTTTAGAGGCTGTTATTTCTGCAAAAGGACAATCTACCAAATATTGAGTTAACTTCTTTTTTGTGGTGCCCAAATTTATGCACCTGCCCTATTTTGTTCAAACAATGAACGCACACTTTCTGTAAGTCCTGTAAACGGTTTTTCACTTCTCAAATATCACTGAGTGTCTCCTACACGATATGTTTGATTGAAATGTTTTATAACAAACAGGAAAACCATGATGGCAGCCCAAACTTTCACATCCCAATGAAGTCATAAATTACATATAAGTCTTGTATCTTTGTTAACGATTGGTCACATGGTCAGAAAAAGCCTCCAAACCTGCTAAAGTGTCTTTTCAGAAACCGTTATCGCAAATCTAGTTTTCTTATGATGGAAATACACATTTTGAATCCAACAAGATACTATGGATGTGGTAGCATCCCTTCTGCAGACCTTCTTCGTTTTTTTATTTGTGGAGTTAAAACTTCAGTGTTGCAAACAAATGAAGTCAGTGGTAGAGTCATGTTGCTGTTAGCCAATCCAAGGCGAGATGCACCAAAAATAGAAAATAAGATCCCAAAACCCCAGATACTGTTTCAGTACCCAGTTCTAGTCAGTTTTTTTCCCATAGAAATTGACTGATAAAGTATTAATTTATACTAGAGCCCACTGCAAATGAACTGAAGACAAGAGCAAACTTTGAATCAAGCAACCAAACTTGATAAAGAAATGAACTCCGACCTCCTGCAGGAAACAGCAGCTATGCCTGACTGACCCCAAAGATGAAAAATTAAAGTGATCTCTGCTGATTTGCACTTATCACACAGAGAATCAGCGTGTGAATATATCTTTTCTAATTTTGATTTATGTATTAAAATGGATTAAATTATATCACACATGGAGGACGAGCACATTTTCCTCAAATCTTCATCCTAGTCGGAATCTTCCGTGTTGATTTGGAGATCCTGGGAGCAGATCCAAATGGGAAATTAGACAAAGCCTTTTAGAGTCTGCTTTCTTCTTAATTGGATCAAAAGACATTCATTTTTTATTTTTTTTAACCTTTATTTAACCAGGATAGAGACCCATTGAGGTTAAGAACCTCTTTTACAAGGGTGTCGTGGCCAAGAGGCAGCAAAAAATAAAAACTGTTACAACTTAAAGACAATGATAAAAACACTCAATCATTAAAAGCAGTTACAAGTTACTAATGCAGTCTCTGAAGCTTTCAGTTTGGTTTTAAAGGCATGTAGTGAAACCTGCTCAGTCATTTTCCAGGTTTTCTGCAGCTGGCTCCAAGCAGAAGGAGCAGAGCAGGCGAAGGCTCTCTTTCCTAACTGTGTGCGAGCAAAAGGAACAGAAAGTAGCAACTGATGGTTAGACCTTAAAGAATAGGAATCAACATTTTTTCGTGTGATTAATGTGCAAATATAAGGAGGTAACAATCCAAACACTGCCTTGTAAATAAAAACATACCAATGATTTTGTGGGAAGGTTTGTTTGAAACCTCTGGGAGGGTGCAGATGACAGGGTGTGTAATCTGCAAGTATTTGAAATGAGGTGGAAGGTTATGTTCACCTGATAGCTGCTCAAAAGAGGCATCTTTGTTTTAAAAAGATCATTACAGACGCAAAATCCCTGCCAGTGCCAGCCCTGAAATGTAACATCATCATAGAAGCCAAACAATTTAGGCTGGAATTCCATGGGACTGGACTGATGAAACCTTAAAAGCATGGACATAATTTTCACTTTAGAGAGAGAGAGAGAGGGGGGGGGGGGGGGGGGGGCACGGAGGGAGGGTATCTTTAAAGCATGTTCTAATGGGAAACAGGCTTCAACACAAACGGTTGTTTCTGCTTGGTCCTAGAGCTCAACCAGTGTCAATTTAATATAGTGTACTATAGTTTTTGGATGGTAAAAAGTGCTGGGGTCAAAACTTGACTTTGGAAAAAGTGTGTGTGTGTGTGTGTGTGGGGGGGGGGGGGGGGGGACATGTCCCCCCTATACCCCCCCCCCTCCCCAAAAAAAATACGTCCATGCTTAAAAGGAACCCAGGTTACAAAACTTTGTGGTTCTGCGAAGATAAATGCTAGTATCCGTTATATTAAAGTGGTGTAAAAAACCTTCTTAATGTCTTCATTTTTATAAAATTTATAAAAAAAATAGTTGAACTCGTAGGTCGCCATTGTTGTTAGCGTCGCAATGCACTCTGGGTAGTGACGCCACATGGTTGTACCGCGGTTGCACCGGCCGGCTTTGCGACCCTTTAGCGACAGTTCAGCGACATCAACATGTCATCTGTTCAGCCTTTTCTATTTGAACCAGAGTGAAACATTAACGATGACATCACTGATGTTTCACAAAATGAGCATCAACATGAAGAGCGGGATGAAGCGAGAGCAGGACAAAACTGGTGATGCGTGTGCGGCAAATGCGTCTCCATAGTAACCGAGAGGGACAGTGTTGTCAAGTGCTCACATTTTTGTCAGCAGACGTTAACTGTAAGCTATCGTGTGATCAGACTTATTCAATTATGAATGGTTTAGGAGAATATTAGCATCCAGAGCTGTCATGTGCTTTATAGATGATTAGGATATTCAGTGAAACGACTCTAATCATTTTTGCAGATGTTATATATTTGGAGAACACTGTGTTGCTACACTTACTGCTTGGTGTACTGACGGGAGAGGTGAACGTTCAGCTTCATCCGTGACGAGTGGCGTGTCCGATGGTTCGCTGAACGTGACAAGCGGCAGCTGCAGGAGCGGGTTGTCGGCTCAGGAGAGCGTCCAGTGTGTCTTGTCTCTCCGAGGGCGTTTAGACTCCTTGTGTGAGAAAATGGTCGGTAAAGCATTTAGTTTCCACCTTCTCTTATACCCAGGCATGCTGGTGAGCTCTTTAAGTAGTTGTGGTCGACTATAAGCCTTATACGCATCAGGAGAAAAATGTTGGGAACACAGCCGCAGATCTTTGGGAAGATGTGTCCATCCACAGGCATCTTCCCACTGCTTTCTCCTCTTCTTGCCAGTGGGAAAGCTGTAAACTCACATCACTCCCCTTGTTGCCCTCTGACTGGAAATTACAGGTCCTTCTCAAAAATTAGCATATTGTGATAAAGTTCATTATTGTCTGTAATGTACTGATAAACATTAGACTTTCATATATATTAGATTCATTACACACAACTGAAGTAGTTCAAGCCTTTTATTGTTTCTAATATTGATGATTTTGGCGTACAGCTCATGAAAACCCAAAATTCCTATCTCAAAAAATTAACATATTATGAAAAGGTTCTCTAAACGAGCTATTAACCTAATCACCTGAATCAACTAATGAACTCTAAACACCTGCAAAAGATTACTGAGGCTTTTAAAAACTCCCAGTCTGGTTCATTACTCAAAACCATCAATCATGGGTAAGACTGCCGACCTGATTGCTGTCCAGAAGGCCATCATTGACACCCTCAAGCAAGAGGGTAAGACACAGAAAGAACTTTCTGAGTGAATAGGCTCTTCCCAGAGTGCTGTATCAAGACACCTCAGTGGGAAGTCTGTGGGAAGGAAAAAGTGTGGCAGAAAACGCTGCACAACGAGAAGAGGTGACAGGACCCTGAGGAAGATTGTGGAGAAGGACCGATTCCAGACCTTGGGGGACCTCAGAAATCAAGGTGCCAGAGTCTGGAGGAGGACTGGGCAGAGGGAAATGCCAAAATGCCTGAAGTCCAGTGTCAAGTACCCACAGTCAGTGATGGTCTGGGGTGCCATGTCAGCTGCTGGTGTTGGTCCACTGTGTTTTATCAAGGGCAGGGTCACTGCAGCTAGCTATCAGGAGATTTTGGAGCACTTCATGCTTCCATCTGCTGAAAAGCTTCATGGAGATGAAGATTTCATTTTTCAGCATGACCTGGCACCTGCTCACAGTGCCAACACCACTGGTAAATGGTTCACTGACCATGGTATTACTGTGCTCAGTTGGCCTGCCAACTCTCCTGACCTGAACCCCGTAGAGAACCTGTGGGATATTGTGAAGAGAAAGTTGAGAGACGCAAGACCCAACACTCTGGATGAGCTTAAGGCCGCTATCGAAGCATCCTGGGCCTCCATAACACCTCAGCAGTGCCACAGGCTGATTGCCTCCATGCCACGCCGCATTGAAGCAGTCATTTCTGCAAAAGGATTCCCGACCAAGTATCAAGTGCATAACTGAACATAATTATTTGAAGGTTGACTTTTTTTGTATTAAAAACACTTTTCTTTTATTGGTCGGATGAAATATGCTAATGTTTTTAGATTTGAATTTTGGGTTTTCATGAGCTGTACGCCAAAATCATCAATATTAGAAATAATAAAAGGCTTGAACTACTTCAGTTGTGTGTAATGAATCTAAAATATATGAAAGTCTAATGTTTATCAGTACATTACAGACAATAATGAACTTTATCACAATATGCAAATTTTTTGAGAAGGACTGCACATCCAAAAGCAGCACAATGCGGCATTTTACTTAATTATTAATACGGTGAGCGCATAAACAAACACTAGCGTCAATAGCTATTCTTCCCAGAGCAACCAATATACATCTTCGCCCCCAGAGTGTATTGTGTGCGGAAAACATGGCGTCCTACGTATGTCTAAAAATGTACTGAATATAATAGATTTATAAGGAAACCGCAATATGTTGTGTGTTTCTAACAACATAGGTTGGTACAACAGAAAACTTGTGGCTTATTAGGACACACATGTCCTCATAGCCAGAGTTTCTTTTAAAACACCAGATTGTTTCAAAATTATAAACCAGTTTTAGCAGAGTTGAGAACAATAGAATTATTAATTATTATCTTAGAGGGTAGTGCAATCGATGCATCAAGTAGGACCGGCACAAACATCTTCCATTCCAATGTTTTGCCAGTAGTAAATGATAAATGGCCTGTATTTGATGTAGTGTCTTTTAGAGTCCTAGAACCCCCCAAGGAGCTTTATAACACAATCAGTCATTCACCCATGCACACACCACACTGGTGGTGATGAGCTACGATGTAGCCACAGCTGCCCTGGGGCGCAGACTGCTGAACACTGGTTCCTCCTACCACCATCAGCAGGCAATGTGGGTTAAGCGTCTTGCCCAAAGACACAACAGCAGCATTCTCTGCCGGGAGCTGGGATCGATCCTACAACCTTCCAATTACTGCACAACCCACTCTACCTCCTGAGCTATTGCTACCCAATCTAAAGTCCTCAAGTTCAAAGTCAAGTCTCATGTAAATACAGGCAAGTTCCAATTCAAGTCCCAAGTCTGGAACTTCAAATTTTAAGCTATTTCGATTCATCCTTTCAAACAACGTTGCACGTGAATTTAGCTGTTCTTTCTGATCTCCTCCCTCCAGCTGGTACAACTACGACCAATATGATTGGTCGTAGTTGTACAGACCAGCGGATATGGGACACCCTTGATGAAACTATAAAGCTCCACGTTCTCAACAAGTAAACAGTACCGAGTTAATTTCGAGAAGTTCTGAAAAACAATTCAATTCAAGTTTATTTATAAAGCGCCAAATCACGACGAGTCGTCTCAAGGCGCTTCACATAGTAAACATTCCAATACAGGTCATTTCATTAAACACTGTTTACTCTGATTGTTGCACTTTGCCAAAAGTTCTGTCTGCTGGAATCCATAACAAAGAACCGGCTTTCTGAAACAGGCCAACAATCATGAGCTAATTAGCCTCTCATCATTATTACTGGATGCACTTGAAAAACAGGATTTCAGATGCCACGAATAAACGGCACACATGTTAAAGCCAGACAGCGTCATAAACAGGGATGGGTACCAAATTTGGTACTTTTTAAGGTACCGACCGAATTCCACAGTACCGACCAAGCACCGATTCACTTCATCTGAAACGGTGCCTCGTTTTGGTACCCGTCCTTCACAACGAGAACTTGCCTAGACAGCTGCGCATGCGCAAGAGCGTTATGTCATCGGTCGCTGCGAGCGAGTTGTAAACAGAGCAGCTCTGGTAGGTAAATAAAATGTAAGATAACGTTAGCTTGATTTGTTAGCTTCCGTTTCACTAATGGTGCGTTCGCTTTCCCCTCGGAACTCCGAAATTCCGGCTAGAAGAACATGAACGCGCTCTAAAGTTTGGCTTCACTTTACTAAATGCGACGGGTGATTGGGTGAAGATGAAACCAGTGACAACGATCTAAGTGTGAGGCATCATCGTTTTAATCTGCTCCAGCAGCTAAATGAACTGTTTCAGATAATGTTAGCTTGATATGTTAGCTTCCATTGCCACCGTTGTTATCAGCTAATGGTGCGTTCGCTTTCTCCTCGGAAATTCTAACTTCCCAGTAGGAAAAATCAAATGAAAAAGGACGGCAAAAGGAATGAAGATACACAGTAAATTTAGTTCACAGTAAAGATGTTTGCTTCAGTTTAATTATCAGCTTATAAAACTACAAGGACGATGTTAAAATACAAACAGTTGTATGTTATTTATCATGATATTTATCAAATATGGTTATACATTGAGAAAAATATATATTTAATTATAAAAGAGAATTAAAAATTTTAAACTCTCAAAAGTATCTAAAATTGGAACCGTTAAGTACCGGTATCGATTCGTAGGTACCGGGAATTAGTACCGAATTAATTCAAATGTCAAAGGTACCCATCCCTAGTCATAAACTTAGCCTGGAGGTGTGCTCATGAGGTAAAGTTAGATAAAGTAGTAAAAAAAAAAAAGTACAACCTACCGTCCTTTATGCTAAATGTCGAACAAAGTAAAATTGCTTCATTTCTGACTGTAATTCTCGTCTTGCATGCTTTACAGTTTGAACTGTGTTTTGTAAACTAATTTGTAGTGTATGCTCCCAAAAGAAAAGACTCAGCAGCATGTTGTCATGAGCTGCCGCGCCGGCTACAGACAGAAGGCTCAGGCTGGCTTTTTCTCTCTTTAAACTTGGTTGTTTGATTGGTTGTACAGCAGCTCTCGCAATCATTCAAGCCTAAAGAGAGACGTCTCAGTCTGTAAATACTAGGGTTGTAGCGAAGCCTCGATGACGTCGACGGCTCGATTCTAAAAATTTGTCGACGTCAGATCCGGTAGTCGATGCACCACGTCCACTTGTTGCATCCCCAGGAGTTTGTAAATAGAGGAGGAATCTGCCTGTTTTTCCTCTAGTTCGCCCTCTTCTCCGCCTTCACTAACATCTCCACCAAATACCGAAGACCCGGAACAACGTCCGTCCGCTGCTAGATTCCTTTCCTGTTTTGCCCACCTTCATTTCCTGGCAACGGACAACAACTTCCAGGGTCAGACGCGCTGCTTCGTCTCTACCTAGGACATCACCGGGAGCGTTTCTCCCTTCATAAAGGAGCTTCTTTCAGACATTAGGAGAGCTGTTTTGGTGGTAGCAGTCTCTCCTCCGTGCTGGTCTGTTTGCTGCTGGGTGTTTTTGGTTTAATTAAACTTGGTAACTTGAACTTAACGTTGGTAAAGCTACTGTTAGCATCTTCGCTAACAGCTTCTTGCATTTGGATAAGCTGTTACGTTTTGGTTTAGAGTTCATCTTTTTTGTGGTGCAGATCTCCCTTTTATTACATTTAGAGTGTTGTGGGTTTTCGGTTTAGTTTAAAATATCACCTTGAGTTTGGTTTAACCACCCAGTTCAGAGTTTGGACCTTTGGATATTCTTATTTTGGTCCAGAACCCTGAAATCTTTGCCCAGTGGGACATCCCTACTTATTTGTACTTTTGTTTTAATTCCCCACAGGCAGAATTAGTTTTATTATTCCCAACCTGCGGATGGAAAGATTTATGTTTTTTTGTAGTTGTAAATAAAACTGATCATCATTTTAAGTTTTAAATCCCGTTATTGTCCCTTCCTTTTTGCACATGAGCCAAACTCCCCAGGAAGAGTCGTAACACCACTCGCCTCACGCTCATAAGTGACCAAAGCAAAGCAGCGTGGAGACACTCCGTCTTCTACCACTTCTCAGGCAGCAGCCTGCACTCCCAAGTTCCACACGTCACCAGAACGTAACCAACCAACACAATAAAAGCAGTGTTATACAAAATGGAAGGCCTGTAGTGTTTATTCTCTTACAGTAACAATTTATCAATGTTTTTGAGGAATTTATTAGAGATTTTTTGGTTTTTATTAATTGTGCAATAGAAAGATAATCATTAGATTAATTGTCTAAATAGTCATTAGAATAGTCGTCTATTCGATATAATAATCGTCAGATTAATCGTTTTAAAAATAATCGTTGACCCCCAGCCCTAGTAAATACGGGAGGAAACAGATGTTTTAAACTACACACTGGGTAAAATATCAAGTCTTTCAAGTAAACAGGTTCAAGTCTAAGTCAAGTACCAAGTTGGTGGTGTTTAAGTCCAAATCAAGTCCACGTTTTTCAACAGTCATAAAATGAATGATTCAAGTCTGACTTGAGTTCAAGTAATGTGACTAAAGTCCACACTTCTGGCACCTTCTAGGTAAAGTTTGTCCGTGTCCACCCACACCGGTCCCTGGTCAACAGGCTGGCAATGCGTCCAAGAGGACATGGAGCAGAGATTAGCTGCCCAGTAATAACAAAGCAAATTTCAGAGAGCTGGAACACCATCTTGTTTTTAATCCTTGCATGTTCTATGTGCAAACATGTTTTTTTTCTTTAGTCGGAAAAGGGTTGAATGCCTTCTCCGGGTCAAGGATGAGGTCCTGCTCCACGTGGAGGAGTTTAGGTATCTCTGGGTCGTGGAGCACGAGATCGATAGGCGGATTGGTGCTGCGTCTGCAGTGATGCGGGTGTTGTACCAGTCTGTTTGTGGTGAAGAGAGAGCTGAGCCAGAAGGCGAAGCTCGTTTTACCATTTGATCTGCATTCCTACCCTCACCCGTGGTCACGAGCTTTTGGCAGTGCCTGAAAGAATGAGATCGTGGACACAAACGGCTGAAAAGAGTCTTCTCCCCACGGTGACAGTGTTCTCCCTTAAAAATTAGATGAGAAGCTCGGTCATCCTGGAGGGGCTTGGAGTAGATCCACAGCTTCTCCACATCAAGAGGAGCCAGTTGAGGAGCCTCACACCAGCTAACTGCATGTCCTCGTTCACCACATCCCTTTGTTGGTCTTCCTCTCAGCCTCCAGCCTGGTGGCTCCATCCTCAGTATCCAACACATTCTCACACCCAAGGCGTCAAAATATGACGCGTGTGACGAAGCCTCAATATATATGACGATTCGGGACGCCCCAGCGCTTCAGGAGACGACGATCAGGGGCACGCAGGGTCAGGTGGCCCCGCTGGCGTCACTGACGCGCGCGGTCACATGGACATTATTCGACTATTTAACCTTCCCCTCACCCCAATCCTAACCTTAAGGACCATGAACTGTGACCTTAAGGTTAGGATTGGGGTGAGGGGTTAGGGTTAAGTAGTTCACAAGTAGTTTTAATGTCCGTCTCACCACCGGCGTTGGATACCGACGTTCTGGGACGCTGCGTCAGCTGTTTATCCCTGATCGTCGTCTCCTGACGGGCTGGGGCGTCCCGAATCGTCATATATTGAGGCTTGGTCACATTCGTCATATTTTGACGCCTTGGGTGTGAGAATGTGTTGCAGCATCTTTCTACTTATGTGATCATTGTCTCTTTTCTGGACATACCATCTCAGTCTGTCCACTCTGACTTTATCTCCAATATTTAACATGAGCTGACCCTCTGATGTACCGAAAATCAGATCAAGACAATCCAACATATTTGATAGAGCGATCCGGACATCATTCCAAGCAGACCGGAGAGGTCTTTACACACCACCGCGATGGGAATAACACTGTTAAAAATAAGAGCGTTGCTAAAAACAATCGTTTTTTTAAGTAGCAAGTAATCAAATTAATTAGATTTTATCTTAACGCCGTTTCTGTTACTGATTTGAAAAATGCGTGCGTTACTAATTCAGCAGCGCGGTGAGTTAAAGCCCTCATCAGCTGATTGGGAGATAAGAGGCGGATGTTTTCATCCAAGCGCATCACGGCCGTGAAGAACGAGGAAGACGTGATGAGTAGTCTACGGGTGCAGACCTGCAGATTTGCTCCTGCTGGCGTGAATCTGCAGCCGTGACCTTCTTGGCGTGACAGCGGGACGTCCCGAAGGTCCGCCCACCTGTTCACCGCTCAGACGTCCTGATCTTCTACCTTCCTAGATCATCCAGCTGTAACCTGTTTCTGATCATGTCTTTAGTCCCGCTGTAACACTGATGCATCAGTCTCAGACGTCATGGAGCTCAGGTGTTATTAGAGCTACCTGTGTGTGTTCACCACCCAGCTTCAGCTCTTCTGTGGTTGGGTCTGACCCACGTTAGTAAATGTGAGTCCTCCATCAGGCTTGTGCCTCTTCTAGTGTCATTTTAAAGGATTTTATTTATTTATTTAACCATTACTAGATTAGCAGCAACAGAAATGCTGCTAATAACACACAATTATGTGAAGCTGGAAAAATTAAAATACTGTACAAAATTACATTCACTTCTGTAATTTAACTAGACTGAGAGACCATTTAAAGGCTCGGGAACCTTTACAGGTGTTTCTATTTGCAATTTTAAATTTTAGCTGATTGGGGTCTTGTTAAATATCACACAGTGACCTTTTAATAGTCTAGATAAGTGCACTGTTCCTGTTTGTAGTTCCTCCTGTTAAGTGCTTATTTATTTAAATTATTCAGGTTTATAAAAAACATTTTACTATGTTCCAGTCATTAGTCATTTATATTTCAGTATTGTAGTAATTTATAGTAAATGAAGTAATTTTATTAAGGGGGAACCTATTTTTCTTGCATTATTTAATGAAAAAGTAATAGTAGTTATTTTTCTTGGTAATTAGTTACTTTTATAATCTTGTAACTTGGTAAGTAACTGAGTTACTTTTATGACAAAGTAATCAGTAACTATAACTAATTACTTTTTTAAAGTAACGTTCCCAACACTGCACACCAAAGAAACAAAAGATTATTGTTTGAGCCATTACGGTAATTATGAACATCCTAAAGATTGTTGGAAGGAGGGGATCTGGTCAAAAATCGGAATGATTATCCTGTACTGTGAACCGGGCTTTCCAGGAGCTGTCCATCTGATGCACGCATTCCTGATCCTATCCATCCTCGTTCCTCCCAAAGAGAACCTCAACATCCTAAGCTCTGCAACCCCCAGTTCTGCTTCCAGTCTTTTCTTCATGGACACAGTCTCTAAACCAGACAACATGGCTGCTCTCATTATTTTCTTCTACACCTGAAACTCTTATCACACACCACACCTGACACCTTTCTCCAACCATTCCATGCTGCCCTGTAACATCAGACACGCGTATTTTGACTAGCCGTGGTGAATCTCCATTCCTCTTCTCTCTACTACATATCTCCACCTCTCTATCTTCTCCTCCACCTGCACCCTGCTCTCACTGTAAATGGCCATGTCATCTGCAAACATCATGGAGATATCTGTCAGTCTCTCCATCTCCATCAAAGCAAATAAGAATGGGTTGATCCTTGATGCAGCCCAACCACCACCCAGAACTCCTCTGTCTCTCATGCATGTAGTGCACCACTCTAACTTCTCTGCTCCCCACAACTCCCCATGCACCACAGCTCCCCTCTCAGCACCATGTTATGGAATTTATTTAAATCTACAAAGATGCACACCCTTCTGATCTTCTCCCCATCAGCATCCTTAGAGCAGGAATACCATCTGTAGTACATTGCCTTGGCGTCAAATCAACTGGCTCCTTTGATGTGGAGGAGCAGCGGCTTTACTCCGAGTCCCTCCCAGATGTCCAAACTCCTTACCCTGTGTCTGAGGCTGAGGCCGGCCGCCCTGCAAAGGAAAATCATTTTGGTCGCTTGTATCCCCGATCTCGTTCTTTCGGTCATAACCCAAAGCTCATGACCATAGGTGAGGATCGGGACGTAGATCGACCGGTAAATCGAGAGCCTTCCTTTCTGGCTCAGCTCCCTCTTCACCACGACAGATCGGTTCAGCATCCGTATTACTGCAGACGCTGCCTCAATCCGCCTGTCGATCTCCCGATCCCTCCTTCCCTCACTCGTGAACAAGACTGTGAGATACTTAAAAAAATTAAAAACGGCAGCAGAAAATAAGATTTTAGACGTTGCTGAACGGTGAATTGTGCTATAATTAGAACAGGCCTGAAGATACCTTTAAGGGCACCTGCAGACATCATGCCAATCAATGAAATTCATTGTTTTCCTCATTAATGTACACAGAAAAGTCAAAATTCTGTGTTTTTCTGTCAATATGGGGTGCTGTGTGTACGTTAACGAGGAAAACAGGGAATTACATTGATTTTTAGCAAATGGCTGCAATAAAACAAAGATTGAAAAATTAACGGAGGTCTAATCACTTTCTGTACCAACTGCATCCAGGATCGACTATCAGGTAATCATTTGAATTTGAACAATAAGGCCGAGTAACTCTGCCTACCTCCTGTCCTCAGACTACAGCTTAATAGCCCCTAAAGAGTAGGTTAAAATCTTGGAGTCATTTTTTAAAGTGGAATAAACCGGAGTTAACAAGCGGTTGAACTCAGTTGTTTGACTCAGATTATTTCAACTATGTTTGCCTGCTTTTTCTAATGCACTTTAAATGGTAAACAGCTTGTATTTTTATAGCACCTTCTAGGGTTCTACAACCCCCCCGAGATGCTTCAAAACACAACCGGTCATTCACCCACAAGCACACATTCACACACTGGTGGTGATGAGTTTAAAACCCTGGAGCACACCGATGGAAGCAACAATGACAAACATTGACCCCACCAGCCCTTCCAACCACCACCAGTAGGCATGGAGTGTTAAGTGTCTTGAATAAGGACACAAAGATTGTGACAGACTGAGTGGGACTAAGTCCTGATTCATGCTTCTCCGTCTGCGTCAGTGCGGAGACACGCAACGTCCTTGCGGGCCTGCTGGAGAGCTTCGCAAGGACGGACGGAGTCGAGCTCTCTTTTCTAAACATTCGTCAGTCGAGACGGACAACGCAAGCTTGTGATTGGTCAGGACGCCGCTGTCATCTACACCGCCGCCATTGCGCCCTCAAAAACATAAAGAGAACCGAGGATAACAAACGGCAGACACGGAGAAGCTTGAAGAATACCTCGCGAAAAAACTCTAAAAATATGAACGTTTAATTCTCCCGTGACTGGAGGAGTGAAAAGATGTGCAGCAAGCATTTTATTTGTGGACGGAAATGACAGGAAACGTGGGTTTAGAGGTGGCGAGCGCATGAAGAGGTGGAGGAGGATGAGAGACAAATTTGTCTGTGTTAAAAAGTCTCCTATATACAACAAAACACAATATAAACACACCATTTTGGACCGGATACATGACAGGATACCACAGACAGCGCTACGCCCTCTGCTGTCCTGCCGGGGAATTGCTTTGCAACACTCTCCAGGAGAAGTATGAGGGCAAAATGCTTCCGTCAGTCCTTGCGTGTCTGTCCCTTGCGGAGCTGACGGAGAAGCATGAACCAGGCATAAGTCCCGCACCCATCCGTTTACAATATGGGCCCTTAATTCCTCTACTACTGTGGTCCGTATGTTGGTTGTCCTCAATTAGTTGCTCATCTTCATCAGCAGGAAGATTAATCTTAAACACACCAAGGCTCTGTCAAATCACTCCTGTTCTTCAGTGTCTGCACAGGTTACTGGAAGAGTTCAGAATTGAGTTCAAGGTCTTCCCATTTGTTCTTTAAGGTTACAAACTAGACTCAATCTACATTTTCAGCATTGATTCAGTCCACAAGAGCACCGGACCAACTAGATCACCGTATGTAAACATACCCTAGTTTGTTTGCTACAGAAGTTTGAAATTTGTATCCTTCTGACCTACATATCGTTACAGATTTCACATCTTTTCAGTCTCTTCTCAAAGCATATATTTTCCATCAATTCAGAATTTGAGTATGATGTTCTGTGGCTGCTTTGTGTCTGCCTTTGGCAAATTTAATTTTCTGGCATGCCTCTGGTTTTTACTTACAGCGCAGGCCAAAAGTTTGGACACACCTTCTCATTCAACGTGTTGTCTTTATTTTCATGACCATTTACATTTGAAGATTCTCACTGAAGACTTCAAACCTATGAATGAACACATGAGGAGTTATGAACGTAACCAGAAAGGGTGAAATAACTGAAAACAGGTTTTATATTCTATTTTCTTCAAAAACGCCACCCGTCTCTCTGATCACTGCTTTGCACCCTCTTGGCATTCTCTCGATGAGCTTAAAGAGGTAATCACCTGAAGCAGTTTTCCAACAGTCTTGAAGGATTACCTCTTGAAGCTAATCAAGAGGCTGATGAATACATGAAAGTTTTCAATTTTGATTTTAAAGTTACCAGAGTTGGCGCACATTTGTGTTCATGAGGAAGCTGGTTTCATTTGTGTGCAGCATAGTAGCTAAAAGCAGCTTCACCCTGTTTGGTTCTGACCCGAGGTTCTACCAGCTGACTGTTTCCACAGGATCTCAGAGCCCTGCTGGGCGCAGATACCTGAAGGAGATCCGACATGTATTCTGGCCTCAATCCACTGAGTGATTTATTAACTAGTGGAAGCACTTTGAGATCGATTATGTAGTTTACTGGTAACCAGTGTAGGGATCTAAGAACAGGAGTGATGTGCTCTGTTCTCTTGGTTCTTGTTGAGACTCTAGCGGCAGCATTCTGAACAAGCTGCAGTTGTTTCACAGCTTTTTTGGGAAGACCAGTTAGGAGACCATTGCAATGGTCCAGCTTGCTGGAGATTTATTTATGTATTCTTTATTTAACCAGGAAGGTCCCATTGAGATTAAAAAGCTAATTTTCAAGGGAGTCCTGAACAAGAAGCAGCAAAAGTTACAGTAACAATTTTTTCTGTTACACAGCTGCACAAAAAAAAAACAGAAGGCAGTTACATGAACTCCGTTAATTTCCAGGTTTCCTGCAACCTGTTTCATAAAGATGAGATGAGATGAACGCATGAATGAGTTTCTCTAGGTCTTGTCTGGACACGAGACCTCTGAGTCTCGATATTTGATGAAGATGATAAAACGCTGATCTAGCCTTAGGCTTGGTTTATGCTTGACGCATTCACTGTCCGCTTGGTGATGCGGCTCGCGGATGGAACGCGCTTCACAACTTGCAGCGTTTATGGTTCATGCGGCTTGTCTCTGCGGTGAGCCAATATTCTCCCAAACTGTAGGGGGCAGCATGGAGCTCTACGGCATGCATCCAACACTACACCATAGTAGAAGTAGAAATTACTGTTTACAACATGGCATTCCAGAATTTTTTAACAGCGTCCTCGTCTTTTCCGACAGTGCGAGCTATTTCTCTCCAAGAATTATTAACAACAAGTTGATCACGGTGATCTCTGAGAGCTGAATCATACAAATGTCTGTATTTACCAACCTCTGCCATGCTAGTTCTTGCCAGTCTGCCATGTTTTTCCGTGTCCGACCGTCCGTGTGGTTAAAAATTTCCTAGGTGCGTGGTGCGGAAAGTTTGGAACGTGCGGAGGCGCGGCGGGGGCCGTGGTTGTTAAAATGACGCAATTTTGCCGCGCGGAGCCGTGCGAACCTCGAGCTTTAACGTGACCAGTGAAGCTCAGGTCTTAATGTGGGCAACGGTGGCACAGGAGTTAAGTGCTCGCCCCGTAATCGGAAGGTTGAAGGTTCGAGCCCCGCTCAGTCTGTCGCTGTCGTTGTGTCCTTGGGCAAGACACTTAACCCACCTTGCCTGCTGGTGGTGGTCGGAGGGACCGGTGGCGCCAGTGCTCGGCAGCCTCGCCTCTGTCAGTGCGCCCCAGGGCAGCTGTGGCTACATCGTAGCTCATCCCCACCAGTGTGTGAATGTGTGTATGAATGGGTGAACGACTGATTGTGTTGTAAAGTGCCTTGGGGGGGTTCCAGGACCCTAGAAGGCGCTATAACAAATACAGGCCATTTACCATTTAATCACTTATGACACCAAGATTTCTAACCATGGTCTTTGTTTTTATACCTCTGGAACCAAGTTGAGCGATAAACTCCATCCTGTCCTTATTTCCAAAGACAATACCCCGCAAAAATTCGGACGTTTAATCAACGTTGAAAAGATGTCGGGCCGACATGGCCCATTGGTCCCGTCATGGTTGAAAAATAGTTCCAAAATAAAAGTTGAACCGACGTCTTTTCTGGACGTGAATTACACGTAACAATTATACATGCAACTACTTATTTGAGTGGATTTTTAGGAAATGTTAAGTAAAAATTTTTTTATTTGGACCGTCCTACTGTGACCATTTTTGACCGTGGACACCACGTCTCTGCCGGACCAATGTTTTGTTGGGTCCTGCCGCAACAATTTTTGGCCGTGGACACCATGTTGCCCTCGGATCAATATTTGCTGGCATGCTATGTTGAACTACACGTAACTAATAGTCAAAATAATAATTATACATGTAACTGTAGGTATGTACAAATGTATCTGAAAGGGTTTTTAAGACATGTTCTGTTATAAATGTTTTTACGAATTCGGGCCGTCCTACCGCGAGCATTTTTGGACATGGACACCACGTCGGCGCCGGACCAATGTTTGTTGGGATAGCTTCAGTCTTCTCTTTGTTTAACTGGAGGAATATTTTCTGCATCCAGTCATTGACTTGTTTCAAACACTGACCGAGTGATTTTAGGGGACTACAGCCACTAGGTGATAGAGCTAGGTAGATCTGGGTGCCATCTGCAAAACTATGATAGGCAATATTGTTATTATAAATGACCTGATCCAGGGAGAGCATGTAGAGAGTGAAGAGCAGTGGTCCAAGAATTGAGGCTTGGAGGACCCCACGTCATGGTGATCTGCTTTGATTTGTGATCAATAGAAACAACAAACGCTGCCTTCGAGAAATGTTTAGAACCAACTATGGACTGTGCCTGATAGTCCCACCCAGTTAAGAATGTTGTTGTCCACAGTTTCAAATGCTGCACTGAGATCGAGCATCATCAGAACAAATGTTTTGACTGAACATGTATTTAGACGAATATCATTTAATACCTTAATTAGAGCAGTCTCAGTGTTCTGGTGCTGTCTAAAACCTGAGAGAAAACCATCTAACGGGTTGTTCGTCTCCAAAAAGTTGTTCAGCTGGATCATTACTGCTTTTTCAATCATTTTCCCAATGAAAGGGAGCTTAGAGACTGGTGTAGTTATTCATCACATAGGGATGACATTTTATTTTGTTTAGACAAATGCTAACCGCAGCGGATTTCAACGATTTAGTAAAAATACCTGACATTAAGGAACGACAAACAAGTTTCAGTACATCAGCTTTCAAGCAGCTAAAAACATTGAAGAAGAAGAAATCATTTCTATAGCGCCTCTCAAGATAAAAATCACGAGGCGCTTCACAAAAACAAAAAATGTAAAAACATAAAAAAGATTTCAGAAAATGATTAAAATATATTAAAATGAGCAAAAATAGACAATTGTGATTAAAAAATGTAAAGAAAGAGAGAGAGTGAACAGGAAAGAGGGAGATCAGTGGATCCCGAGGAAGGTGGAATAGGTGGAGAGAGCAGAATAAAGAGAGAGGTGAAGAAGGTCATACAAAAGCCAGCTTGAACAAGTGAGTCTTCAGCTGCTTTTTAAAGGAGACCACTGAGTCCACTGATCTCAGGCTCAGGGGGAGAGAGGTCCAGAGTCTGGGGGCCACAGCAGCAAATGATCTGTCACCTTTGGTCTTTAGCCTGGTGCTGCACAACCAGTAGGCTTTGATCACTGGACCTCAGGGACCTGCTGGGGGTGTAGGGACTAAGAAGATCACCAATGTAAGATGGTGCTTGTCCATGTAAGGCCCTATAGACCAGAACCAGGATCTTGAAATGAACCCTGAAGGTGACTGGCAGCCAGTGAAGCTGGAGAAGTTAGTTGGCAGGGTGGCCAGACAACAGGGATTTGAGTTTATCCTCCAGTGTTTTATGACTAATCACACTGAAAACTAGCATTCCAGCCAGATTATTGCTGTGTGGCTGTAGCGGTGGACTGGTGGTGTTGATTGACAGGAATGGATGCAAATTCATTACACTTACAGGGAGTGCAGAATTATTAGGCAAGTTGTATTTGAGGAATAATTTTATTATTGAACAACCACCATGTTCTCAATGAACCCAACAACTCATTAATATCAAAGCTGAATGTTTTTGGAAGTAGTTTGTAGTTTGTTTTTAGTTTGAGCTATTTTAGGGGGATATCTGTGTGTGCAGGTGACTATTACTGTGCATAATTATTAGGCAACTTAACAAAAAACAAATATATACCCATTTCAATTATTTATTTTTACCAGTGAAATCAATATAACATCTCCACATTCACAAATATACATTTCTGACATTCAAAAACAAATCAGCGACCAATCTAGCCACCTTTCTTTGCAAGGACACTCAAAAGCCTGCCATCCATGGATTGTGTCAGTGTTTTGATCTGTTCATCATCAACATCGCGTGCAGCAGCAACCACAGCCTCCCAGACACTGTTCAGAGAGGTGTACTGATTTCCCTCCTTGTAAATCTCACATTTGATGATGGACCACAGGTTCTCAATGGGGTTCAGATCAGGTGAACAAGGAGGCCATGTCATTAGTTTTTCTTCTTTTATACCCTTTCTTGCCAGCCACGCTGTGGAGTACTTGGACGCGTGTGATGGAGCATTGTCCTGCATGAACATCATGTTTTTCTTGAAGGATGCAGACTTCTTCCTGTACCACTGCTTGAAGAAGGTGTCTTCCAGAAACTGGCAGTAGGACTGGGAGTTGAGCATGACTCCATCCTCAACTTGAAAAGGCCCCACAAGCTCATCTTTGATGATACCAGCCCAAACCAGTACTCCACCTCCACCTTGCTGACGTCTGAGTCGGACTGGAGCTCTCTGCCCTTTACCAGTCCAGCCACGGGCCCATCCATCTGGCCCATCAAGACTCACTCTCATTTCATCAGTCCATAAAACCTTAGAAACATCAGTCTTGAGATATTTCTTGGCCCAGTCTTGACGTTTCAGCTTGTGTGTCTTGTTCAGTGGTGGTCGTCTTTCAGCCTTTCTTACCTTGGCCATGTCTCAAAGTAAAGATATTCAAAAGGGTCAAAATCACCACACACTAGCTGTTTACATAGGAACGAGTCTAAAAATAGCAGCTACACCACCACCTCTCCTGCCAGATCGAAGCACGTTTACGGATGGGAACTTTGGTGTTGTTTGTTCTGTAAACACAAGTGCGCAGCTACCGTCATTGAACCAAGTTTCAGACAAGAGCATAAAATCAAGATCATGAGAAGAGATAAGATCATTTACTAAAAATTACTTGTGGCTAAGAACTCTCACATTTAATTAAGCCACCTTCATATAAATTGTGGGAGGACATGGCATAGAATGGGCCTGATAAGGAAGTGCTATCAGGTTTTGAGGATTATGTGAGTCAACAGGCGCTTTCTGTCTTGTAGATATTATAACAGTGATAGGAAAAACAAGCCTTTCATTAGGTCCACATTTGTCCTGGAAATATTCATGAGTGACATCTTCCCTTAAATCTGGACCCAACAAATCACAGACAGAGGACACTGAGGCCTAGTCCACACGTAGCCGGGATTAAAAAAAAAAAAAAACGAATATCCGCCCCTCCGAAAACATGCATCCACACCACCTCATTTAAAAAAAACTGTCCACACGTAACCGGATAAATACGTTGTTAAGGACATGCCAGACCTGTAGGCGGCAGTACTTCCCCCGTTCTTAACCTCGTCCTTCGTCTGTGGTCTTCCGCAAGGAGCAGTAACTCCGCTTGCAAAAACAAACAAGCAAAAAGCGCTTGGACGATTGATAAAGCGAGCGCAGCTCTGAGTGCATCCATGCTGTCGGCTAGTGTAAACACAGGTCACACACGTGATGTCAGCATTTTTTTTGACGCGGAAAGTGACGTTGCGGACCTTAAAACTCCGGTTTTGTCTGTCCACACGCAGACACCCAAAACGGAGAAAACGCAGATCTTCACTTTGGCCGGAGTTTTTAAAAAGATCCATTTTCGTGTGAAAAAACTCCGTTTTTGTGTGGATGACAGGCCAAAACGTAGAAAAATATCTACGTTTTGGCAGATCCCCGGCTACGTGTGGACAGGGCCTGAGAGGTGCTGTAGAGAGTAGGGAGAGGGGTGAATTGTGGGAGTTATGGAGGCATGTGTCTACTAGATGGTACAGTGTGGGGTTAAGATTTGGATTAAGATGAATTTTTAAACATATCACACCTCTGATTGTTACCTGAGTGGCTCGGTCTGGACTGGGAATTTGGTTTAAGTGGTTTTTATGTGAAAACGGAAAAGATTGACAATCAAAACAGTTTTACTAACTTTGGTGTTGCGATTTAGCCCTTAAACGTTATTATCTTCCGATTAGTTTCACAGTCATCCTGTTTTTATTCCTAATTTTGCCCTGCTCTGAATATCAGACTCTAATCCGTCTTGATTTGCTCTAATCAATCTCCAGCTCTCCCAAAGGTGTTGTCCTTTCTGGCTGACAGAAACAAAACTGGAAGGCTCTAGGTACTGGTGACGACTGACCGTTTAGAGGGTGAAAAGGACTTAGAAACTCCTTGGTGGATGCTGTTTCCATACTGTTTTACAAATAAAGAGTTGTTTAGGTTATACAAAATCTCAGGGGAGTTGGGATTCATTTAAAGATATCTTTAATATAATGTTCTTTTCCAAAACCACAGTGATCTTTAGTGACTGGAAATTTGAGAAATTCAACAAGATTTGCTGCACTGAGATGTTTAAGCCAGGAGGAAACCAAGACCTCCCTCTCTCTGGCCTCTCCTCGGAGATTTCACAGCATTCCCAGAGAGGAAATCTAATCCCTTCAATAAGGTTGGGGTCTGCTTTTGGGGTCTTTTCTCAGTAGCCTCTTTTGGGAAACAGTGCCGCCAATTTGTCATAACACAGAGCCGACACCAGGGAGCCTTAGGTTGTTTATAAGTTGTCAAACCGTGGCAGTAAGTGTTGAGGAATAGTGTTCTTTTTACAAAAAAATTACGCAATGGTGGTATAAAGGGGGTATGGGGGCAGTCTCTGCACTGCCGCAGGCTTTCACGTAGCTTGGACTTAACTTGCTTTTTGTTGCGATAGATGCCGCGCTCATGAAGTTTATTTGATGAACTGCTCCTAAAGGTGTCTGTCCTCCACAGTCCCTGGTGAACTAGGCTCCAGCTCAAACAGAGAGAAGCTCTGCGTTGCTCCAGTTTGTCATCTCAGCTGAGTCTGTTTACAAAAGCAAAACTTACTGACTGGGTTCACTTCCATTTTCAATGTAGTTTTCAGCCAAAGCTCGGCCGTAGCTCCCCACGTGATCATGGCACCACCCACTGTTGCAGCAATGGCGGCATGCCTCAATAGAGGAAAGTCATTTCAACTGCTTGAACCCAGGATCTTGTTCTTTCGAGATCTAAACCTGATCATGAGAAAGTCTCAGAGGGACCCGTACCTCTGTAGCAGCTTCTTTATTTTGACAAACCAAATTAGTGTCACCGTTATTGCAGAAAAAGCTCTGGTCTGTCACTCCATCTCTGGTCAAGAGCCTGGACCGTAGACCTGGAGGAGCGGAGTCTGATCCTGAACACTCTGCTACAACAAAACCGCTTCACTTGCCCCTTCAGAACATCAGAACCACCTTCAGATGACTGGGATTCATCTGTATTTGTTTTAACAGTCAGCATCAAACCAATCACCTCAGTCCTGTTAAACTATTTCATTTCTTCTTTAAGTTCCTGTTTCTGTCAAGGGCTGAACTCAGAAGGACCCGTAATGACGCCAAACACAGTAAAGCACCTTTAAAAGTCTTTATTTTATGTGGAGTTACCAGAGGTGGGCGAGGCTGAGGCAGGGTCAGGAGGAAGCATGGGTGAAAACCAGAGAGATCTGTGAATGCTACAAGGGACAGGCAGGAGGCAGAATACAGAGAATGGTCCGAAGGTCGAGAATCCAGGGGGTCAGAAGCAGAGAACAATCCAGGCAGGGAGCAGGCACGTGGGCAGGTAGCGATACAGGAACAAGGTCAGGATCAATGATTCAGGCAGAGGTAAGGAGTGCTGGAGAATTTACTGGCGTGAGCTTTACAATAATCTGGCAGCGACTGGATAGCTGGATGGCTCTTTTATAGCAGGGGAAGCAGGTGTGTGAGATGAGCTGAGGAGTCAGGAGCAGGTGAAGTGGATGAAGCTGATGACAGGAACAGGTGAGAAGAATGGAGTTGATTGTGGTTGCCAGGGAAACAGGGCTTGTCAGGAGCTTGGTGAAGGGACCAGGTGAGCTGAATGACGGTGAAATGAGGAGGCAGAGGAGGGTGAAGGATGGGAGTCATGACAGTTTCTAAATCATTGAATAGCCCTTGGATTGTACTGGAGGCCAAGAAAAGTTTTCTTTCCTTTTTACTTTTATTTCTGTTTTCTTTACTTCCTAGTTCATGTTCGCTGCATGGTGGCGCAGTGGTTAGCACTGTTGCCTCGCAACACGAAGGTCGCAGGTTCGAAACTCTGCTGCGGCCTTTCTGCGTGGAGTTGCGTGTTCTCCCCATGCATGCGTGGGTTTTCTCCGAGTACTCCGGTTTCCCCCACAGATCACAACATGCCCTATAGGTAAAAAAAAAAAAAAAAAAAAAAAAAAAAAAAAATAATTGTAAGTCGCTTTGGGTAAAAGCGTCTGCTAAGCACATAAACATAAACATGTTCGACTTATCTTTGCACTCAACGACACAAAGCAGCACCCTGCCATCAATAATTGCATTATGAGGTGTTTTATGTGTGTCCCAGTTCTGCTGAGAGAAATTATCTTTACTTGCAGACAACATATTTGCCTCCATGTAAAACATGTTATTTGTATTTCAGTAAAAATGATTCTGCTGTTTGGTTTCTTGTCCTTTTAGTGACTCGGTGACGGGTTTCTGTGCACCCGCAGCTCTGATCTCTCCACCAACACCTTTCCCTCCTTTTGTTTTTCCCCTCCAGACCTGAACTACTGTACCAACCACAAGCCCTGCCAGAATGGCGCCTCATGCACCAACACAGGTGAGGGAAGCTACACCTGCACGTGCCGACCAGGCTACTCCGGCAAAAACTGTGAGATGGAAACCAACGAGTGTGACAGCAACCCCTGCAAGAATGGCGGAAGCTGCAAAGTACGTTACCAGAACCATCTGATACACCTGAGACCATTTGAAACATTTATCATTCACATCAGAACCAGCTTCAGAAGTTGTTGGTCTAATGTCCCTTTTCCACTCATACCGAATTCGGCACTTTTTAAGGTACCGACCGAATTCCATAGTACCGACTGAGCACCGATTCACGTCATTTGAAACGGTGCCTCGTTTCGGTACCCGTCCTTCATAACGAGAACTTGCCTAGACAGCTGCGCATGCGCAAGAGCGTTATGTCGTCGGTCGCTGCGAGCGAGTTGTAAACAGAGCAGCATGGTAGAAAGAACGCACGCTAAAGCTTGGGTCCACTTCACTAAATGTGATGGGTTACTGGGTGATGATGAAACCAGCGACAACGATCTAAGTGAGACATCCTCATCTTAATCTGCTCCGGTAGGTAAATAAAAGGTTTAAGATAACGTTAGCTTGATATGTTAGCTTCCGTTTCGCTAATGGTGCGTTCACTTTCTCCTCGGAACTCTGAATTTCCGACTGGAAGAACATGAACGCGCTCTAAAGTTTGGCTTCACTTTACTAAATGCGACGGGTGATTGGGTGAAGATGAAACCAGCGACAACGATCTAAGTGTGAGGCATCATCGTTTTAATCTGCTCCAGCAGCTAAATAAACTGTTTAAGATAACGTTAGCTTGATATGTTAGCTTCCATTGCCACCATTGTTATCAGCTAATGGTGCGTTCGCTTTCTCCTCGGAAATTCTAACTTCCCAGTAGGAAAAATCAATTGAAAAAGGATGGCAAAAGGAATGAAGATACACAGTAAATTTAGTTCACAGTAAAGATGTTTGCTTCAGTTTAATTATCAGCTTATAAAACTACAAGGACGATGTTAAAATACAAACAGTTGTATGTTATTTATCATGATATTTATCAAATATGGTTATATATTGAGAAAAATATATATTTAATTATAAAAGAGAATTAAAGTATTAAACACTCAAAAGTATCTAAAATTGAAACCGTTAAGTACCGGTATCGATTCGTAGGTACCGGGAATTAGTACCGAATCGATTCAAATGTCAAAGGTACCCATCCCCACTCATACCCACTCAGCACAGCTTGACCAGGCTAAAGTCTACCTCTGCATGGTTAGAGGGCAATTCCTTACAACTGGGAACACGTCCTAGTGGCTGGGCTCGTCATAGCTGGGCAGCCCTTAGAGACGGGCAGTGTTGCACATGGTGATCTGTCCCATTGACACTCTGCTGAACAGTGATCAGAGAATACTCCCAATTAGGGTTGGGCATCGAGCATCGATCAGAACTGGGACCAACTGATAGTTTTTCCTGGAATCGTTCAAAGTTTTTTATTTCGATTCCTAGAATGCCGACCGGAAGAGGAATTCGCGGCCGATCTCCGTGAAAAATAAACGTGATCTGCAAATTGTAAACAACGATTTTCAGAGCTGATCACACCAGCTGTCTGTGTGCAGCACCTGGTTCCCCCTCCCCCACCCAGATATAAACAAACGCGTCTGCCGAACTTTTACTCTGTAACGTAAACTTTAACTCCTGCAGCGTAGGGGAAACGTGTTAAACGGTTTGGCCCTAGGTTACCTGTTAATTCAATAGTTTATTTTGTTTTGTTTCGTTTTTTTCAATCAATCAAACAAAGATACTTTATTAATCCCAGACGGAAATTAGAGTTTCAGAACACACAATTCAGAGATCAGACATACATGGGCAAGACACATGACAAGAATTGGTGACTGTGGTCATTCGCAACCCTGTGTCACGCTACCTTAATAGAGAGAGGGTTACATGAGGATTGGTTCAGGTGGAGGGAAGAAAAAAGGCACTTCAGTTACCCTCCACCAGGAGGGCAGCTTTGCTCTGCAAAAAAAAAAAAAAAAAACACCTCACAGATATGCAACAGACTTCAGACAACACAACATAAGTGTCCACTAGGTGGGGTGGTGGGTTGGGACTATCCCCACTTCAGTTCCTGCAGCCACTACCAGCAGCGCATGTCACCTCAGTGTGGATGGGGGGAGGAGCATTGAGGGTTGGAGGGTTGCAGTGACCCTGGAACGGTTCAGCGGCCTTCCTGCAGTCCCGCCCAGGCTGGCAAAGGAGACAGAGTTGAGTTGCCATAGCGACGGCACATTCCACATATCTTCTGGGGGGGGGGGGGGGGGGGGGGTTTCTTTGGAGACTTGCAGGCTCAAGGGCGCCAGATTCAGATAGAAATTGTTTTGAGGCCAGAAAGAGATAATTTCCTCTCTGTCTTACAGTCTGTTGGTCCTCACCCTCTCAGAATCCCAATAATGGACATTAATCTATCCCAATCCGTGCTGATTCGACCACTCTCTCCTTGATGGCATCCATCTTTTGTGCCAATGAATGAATCTCTGCCAAAGTTCCAAGCTTACGATTCATCTCGACAATTATGTGAGGCTGTGAATTCACAGCGCGGTGCAAACCATCTCTGAGCTCCGGGATCAGGCCAGTATTCCTCGACAGCTCGTTAATTTTCCGGTAAGCAAGGTAGCCTCCAATGCCGATCAGCAGGAAAACCGACACCAACACCACGAATATCCACACATCTTCAGAGTCCTCCACAGACAGCTGGTCTGTCCCGGAGGGGCATCCGGGAGCCCCTTCTCCCGTTCTCATCGTTGAAAAAATGCTATCAATCGTGTTGAGTGACCAACTGACGAGATCAATTTTAGTGAATTTCAGTTTCCAGAAAAAATGCAGAAGCAGCCGTGCACCCAGCACACACAGACAGACAAAGGCCTTGAGGATGAGATATGGAGGAGAGGAGAAGAAAAGTGTCTGCACCCTCCAAGAGCCGGAAGAAGGGTCCCAAAATACCAGATGCAGTTACGGGAAGATCAGAGCTTTTCTCAGTGGTGTCCACTTAACTTCGGAATGTTCTTCTGTTTTCTATCAGAAGTTTTCTTCAGTGGTGGTTTTTAAATTCAAGTAGAAAACCTACTTTTATTCTTTGATTCTGCAGAGTGGCTTTTATGTAGCGTGGACTATATAATTTCACTACCATCGGTTTTTTATTGTTTATGCACAGTTTTATTGTCCATATTTATGGTTGTATAGCACTTTATTATTTTTATTTGTTTCAAACAAAATTAGAAAATAGGAAACTAAAATAACAATGCATGAACATAGTCACAGGTGGGATTTAAAAAATATGAATACGGTGTCAGTAATTCAACCTAAAAGGTGAAACTGAGACGGACTAATTCCGTGCAAAGCCAGATATTTCACTTGTTTATGAAAACTCCAGATTCAACATCTCGGGAAATTAGAACATTACATGAAATTTATAAAGCAAGGATTTTTAGTAGAGATGTGTCAGACATCTGATTTGACTGAAATAAAGACCTTTTCACCTGTATTCAAGCTTCTTGTCTGTCATCCTGTCCCTTAGAATTGCATACATGTTAAAATTGGTGAAATTTGAACTTGGGGCGATGGAGGCACAGGAGTTAAGTGCTCGTCCCGTAATCGGAAGGTTGCAGGTTCGAGCCCCCGCTCAGTCTGTCGCTGTCGTTGTGTCCTTGGGCAAGACACTTAACCCACGTTGCCTGCTGGTGGTGGTCGGAGGGACCGGTGGCGCCAGTGCTCGGCAGCCTCGCCTCTGTCAGTGCGCCCCAGGGCAGCTGTGGCTACACCGTAGCTCATCACCACCAGTGTGTGAATGTGTGTGTGAATGGGCGAATGACTGATTGTGTTGTAAAGCGCCTTGGGGGGTTCCAGGACTCTAGAAGGCGCTATATCAATTACAGGCCATTTACCAATTTTAAAATTCCTGCCTCTATTTCCACCACTCACATCTGGTAAAAGCAACTTTTACCACAAAGCAAAACGTACTTTCTAAATAATTAGCGTGGTGTTTCACTCCACCTGTCTACAGGCTCTTGTTGTTCTCAGCTCATCTCAGACTTTCACACTCTCTCCATGATGTGTTCTCTCCTCCCGCTCTCCCTTCAGGATTTGGTGAACAGTTATGTGTGTGCATGCCCTCAGGGCTTCCATGGGAAGAACTGCGAGATCAGCGCCATGACGTGTGCAGACGGGCCGTGTTTTAACGGAGGAACCTGCGTGGAGACGGACACCGACGGGTACAGCTGTCGCTGCCCCTCTGGCTTCATGGGCTCCAACTGCGAGAAGAGAATTGACAGATGCAGCAGCAGTCCCTGTGCTAACGGTACAAATCAGCTGTAACCCACATTCTCCAATTGAAAATAAGCTATTTAAAGGATTGAGTTCTAAAGGTTCTGCAGCGTTGAAGGTGGGTTCAGCTCAAAATAAGATCCAGTTTAGTTTCAGCTTGAGTCTGGAGGTCTTTAAACAAACTATGAGTCAGTATAGATCCTAAAAAAGCAGTCCCGATCAAAAGATTAAGACCACATAATGGCCAAAAATCACAGTTTGCTTGGTTGGATATTAATAAGGTTCCAAGTAGAGCTTCAACGTGCAAGAAGAAGAAATTGGAGAGAGACAAAACATTTTCTGAGCATTTCAAGATCACATGACAAAGGTGAAATCTGTACAAAAATGTGGATTCATTGTCGTTTTCTGTAGCGACGTTCTGATGACCAAGACAAAAAAACGTTCCATGTTTGAATGTGATCGGGTTGTTGAGCTGCATTAAGACATTTGGGATTTCATACATGATTCTGAAGGTTATGGAAGAAGAAGTGGAAGACCCCAAAAAGTGTCACCAGCACTAAGCTGGAGGATCCAGTTGGCTGTCCGTCAAGACCCTGGATGTTCCTCAACCCAACTCTAGATTGTTACTGGTGCTGACTGTAGCCTCATAACCATCAGACGGCATCTGAGACTGAAGGGCTTCAAAAACAAAAATGTCTTCAAAGGCCTCGTCTTCTTGAGCGCCACGGAAATGACCATTTGGACTTTGCAAGAGAGCATCAAACATGCAACGATGAAAAGTAGAAGAAAGTTTAATTCACTGATGAGAAGAAATTAAACCTTGATATTCCTGATGGTTTCCAACATTACTGACAAGCAGATCCCACCTGAGATGTTCTCTAAGTGCCACAGTGGAGGGGCGCCATGATGGTCTGGGGTGCAGGGGCGTCAAACGGCCGCTGGCAGTGTCCAGATGTTGCAGAGAGCATCCCGTATGACTGAGGGGCCGGGTCTGAGTGGTTACCACTGGGTTTTCCAACAAGACAACGGACTTCTTCCAGGAGAATAACATCACTGTTTGGACTCTCACCCCTTCTTTCCACCGGAGCCGTCAGCAGCACGTCTTGCTCGCGTGAGCTGCTGCTTGGCCCTTCCTACGAGACGCGAAGCAGCAGGGGAGCAGCTGTCACCGACAGAGCACGAAGTCACACGAGTGACTTCGTCAGTAAACACAACAACAAGCAGGAGAAAACTACAACATGGTTTGTGTTTTATGTTCTGTCCGTTTTATAATCGCCAATACGGACCTGAAAAACAAAGGAGACCGCTAGCTAGGTGATAACTTCTCACGGGGCCGCACAGTTACTGACCTTTTTTAAAGTAAAGCAGCCGGAAGGCAGTACGTTCTTTATTCTGAAAATTTCCGGAGCTTCTCTCCATTTCCGCGTCCGATTTCCTGTCTTTCCTTCCCCAAAAATGTCGAACTTGACCCGTTTCAGAGGCGTCGCGCGTAGAAAATAGAACCGGAGCGTAAATGGCCGCGACCTGCTGCTCCTGAGACGCGGCCGACTCGCGCTGCTGACGGCTCCGGTGGAAAAGGTTCTGTTGACCACAGCGGTTCCTATCAGCAGCTATGACGTGCTGCTGCAGTTGAGTGCTGCTGACAGCTCCGGTGGAAAGCCGGGGTTAGTCTTTGAGAGTGGATGGCAAGGGATGCTTACAAAAATGGTGTGCACTTCCAAGAAGGAGATGTCCATCGTGTGGTCGTCTGCAACACTCACCTCATCAAAACTCTTGCATCAAGAATGCCACAACAAAATTTTAAGTGATCAACAAAAACGGTGGAGTCCTCATTACTGAGCTGGTGTTTGGAGTTTTGGTTTTTGTTTGGGGGTGTACGGGGTATTTTGGATCTGTGTTTTTAAACATTTGATAAGCGGTAAAACAGCCAGTTTCAGCTTAAGCATTATATCAAAACAGCATAAATGCTCGGAGTGCTTCTGGGTGTGAACCAGTATAAAAAGCTGTGGTGCTCTTCAGTTGATTGATTCAGGTATAGCTTCAGAAAAGTTCCTCAGACCTCTTTTTCTGTTTTTTTCAATAAAGGCTAAGAAAAAGTTTTTCTCTCTCCCATTTTTCTTGTCGCAAGCTGAAGCTCTACTTGGAACCTTGTTAAGATCCAGCCAAGCAAACTATGATTTGGGCCATTTTTTCTAGTGGTGTTAAACGTTTGATTGGGACTGTACGTTTAAGAATAAAATCAATGTTTAGATCTGATCGTATAAAAACATCCCGTCTATTCTCCTAGTCTTGGTCCTCTGGACCTGCTGCCTTCATCTTTTTGATGTTTCACGTACATCAGCTGTGTTGAAGCAGAGGAAACCTGCAGGATGATGGTTTTTATGTGCAGCATCCACAGTGAATCCATAAGGATGGAGGAGGTCGTCTCGACTCCACGTCTGACAGGACGGAGCTTCAAAGCAAACGGATGGAAAACGTTTAGGGATGGATTGTATTTGACCAGAACGAAGGAAGATGGATCCAGATCCATGCGGGATTCTGCTTCACGTAGGAACAGAAAAAGGTTTAGAACAGACCCTTTGGGTTCTGGGTCCTTTGATACATAATCTGAAACCAATGAAGCAGAAGTGCTGACAATGTCTGCCATCAAATGTTCATATTTGGTCAAACACGAGTTCAGTCAGTCTTATCACATTTCACTTAATTTAGATGATGTTGTCAAATAGAACAAGTGAAGATCGAACAACAGGTAAGGAGAGAGAGAGAGAGAGAGAGAGAGAGAGAGAGAGAGAGAGAGAGAGAGAGAGAGAGAGAGAGAGAGAGAGAGAGAGAGAGAGAGAGAGAGAGAGAGAGAGAGAGAGAGAGAGAGAGAGAGAGAGAGAGAGAGAGAGAGAGAGAGAGAGAGAGAGAGAGAGAGAGAGAGAGAGAGAGAGAGAGAGAGAGAGAGAGAGAGAGAGAGAGAGAGAGAGAGAGAGAGAGAGAGAGAGAGAGAGAGAGAGATCTGGGTTACCTGGTCATGAAACCTGAACCTACTCCCAGGGACAGGATGATGGTTACACCTGTTTATGTTTGGGGGGGGGGGGGGGGGGGTACCAGTCTATACATCAAAGGGAGGACAAAAACAAGTGTTTTACCTGCAAACTGAGGACATTAGTACCGAAGTGAGGACATTTTGCTGGTCCTCTCTTTGGGACAGCGTTACAGACTCTACTGGTTAGTTGTACCGGTATGGTGTGAGTTAAAAAATTAGGTAAGGTTAGGGACAGTTCAGTCACTAAAATTAATAGAAGTCAATGAAGGTCCTCACCAGGGGCGGATTTAGGACTGAAGAAGATCCGGGGCTTAACACACGCGTGCGCGCACACACACACTCACACACACACGTGACACGCTCTAGTCAACATCATATATTTTACAAATCACAAATATTTTCAAATAAGAATCACAAACCTGAGTCAACACCAGTATAATCAAAGCTGGGGTTCTGTCGTTGTGCTTTTGTCTAAAAAACGTCCTTACGTCCATCTTCACTCATACGTTTCAGGCAGAGAGTGTAGAAGAAGCCGGCTGCTGAAGGGCTTCTTCTTCAGTGGTGGAGGCTCAGGCAGGCTGTATACAAACTACTGCCAGCTGCTCCCTCTCTGTTGGACTTTGGTACTGCATGGTACTTCCACGTTTGAGATCCGGGGCTTTTCATAAAACATCCGGGGCTTCAGCCCAAGTAGCCGGGCCTAACGCCGCCCCTGGTCCTCACAACGAATGCTAGACTTGTGAGTGAGTGAGTGAGTGAGTGAGTGAGTGAGTGTTGGAGGGGGGATCAGTAACACCAGTCTCCCTAAAGCTTTACTAATGGTACAGGATCGGGGGTCAGAGGTCAGGGTCTGGAGAACGTAGTTGTGAACGTTGGTAAAAATTGTGCTTATGATAAAATTGCTGCACAAAAATTAGTGAAATGTTTTTTATTTTATTTTTCTTAAAAATATTCACATTGAAGAGATTTATGAACATCTCTTCGTATCATAGAAGTGTGATGATGGATGGATAAATAGATGGAAGTAAGATTGGATGATTGGATTATAATTTCACTTTGGCTCGGTTTCACTCGCTCACATCGTGCGGACTTTAGTGTGGATGACAGAATAATAAACGAATGACTAAATCCACGTGTAAAATAATCTTCATTAGTTCATAAAGTCCTTGTTTTCAGTTCTAATCAGAGCGTTCTCAGATCTGCACGGTTCTAATTCCGGTCCTTCATCAGGTTTTCTGTCCCATGACTTTAAGACCCATTCCTTTTGGTTCCGCCTGGCTGGTGGTTTCCAGTTTGCTTTGTTGTTCTGCTCATGGTCATCCTAAACAAATGTCCCTTAGTTATGATGGGTTTGTGGAGTTCTTGATTTGTGCGAGTCAGACCTGTGAGCAGGGGTGGACTGGGACCAAAATTCGGCCCTGGCATTTTTACGAATCTTCGGCCCTCCCCATTGGGAGAGCGGTGAGGGTGGGGGGTGTTGCCACCCACATACTCGTCTCAAGGCTGAATGTGAGATCTAATATGGACTGGGACTGTTAAATTACAGGCAGGGCCAGACCGCTGCGACCGGGAGCTCTGGCCTTCCAGATCAGCTCATTCTCCACGGGCGGAGATCAGCGGGACACTAGCTACATGCTAACGCGGTAAAACAACTCCTACGTCATCGCTCTACCGTGTTTTTCTTGCTAAAAACACCTGAAAAAACTCTGTAAGCTTCGGGTTACCATGTAGCTAATGTTCTGCAGATCAACTGTGGAGTAGTGTCGGCCCAAGCTGGGCAAGCAGCCCACTTGGCTAAGCGGCCCACCGGGACACTGCCAGAATGCCAGATAGGCCAGTCCACCCCTGCCTGTGAGAGACGAGTTAGAGACAGAGTTGTAAGCAGTCTAGTTTGAATATGGAGCTCCAACTGGACAACCAGGTCAACAGAACTGTCAGATCTTGCTGCTCCCACCTTAGGAGAATAGCCAGGATGAAGCTGTTCCTCTCCCACAAACATCTGGAAACTGTCGTTCATGCCTTCATCTCCACCAGGCTGGACTTTTGTAACTGGCTGAATGCAGGCATTAAGCAAGCGTCCATAGCCAAACTTCAGATGGTCCAGAATGCAGCAGCTGACCGGTTCCAGGAGGGCAGAGCACATCACGCCCATCGTAGGGTCCCTACACTAGCTCCTAGTGTCTATTAGGATTTCCTTCAAGGTCGTGTTGTTTGTTTTTAAATGTTTGATGGGACTGTCTCCATGTTATTTGTCTGATCTGATTCATCCTTGTCCCATCAAGGTCCCTTCTGTCTTCGGAGCAGGGATGGTAGGTGGTGTCCGAGCACGGACTCGGATCAAGAGGGAGTCGTGCTTTTTCAGTTCTGCGGCCAAAGCTCTGGAATGAGCTGCCTGCAACTTTGAAGCCGACTTCCTCGCTCAGCGTCTTTAAGAGCCGGCTGAAGACACTCGGGCTTTTGCTCGCGCTGATCAGGGGTCAGGGGTGGTTGCTGCTAGTCTGCTGGTCCCACCTAAGTTTTAACTATAGGTTTTTGATTCATTTCTTAAATGCTTTTACATGTTTTTATTTAGATATGTTGTTGTGGTTTCTTATGTCAAACTGTGGTAATTTGTTGCAAGCAGCGCTTTGTTTGTCCCTCGGGGCAGAAGAAGTGGCTTCATAAACAAATGAACCTGAACCTGACCTGAACCGTCAACAGACAGACTGAAGTAAGACACTTTGGGGTTAGAATCCGTCTTTGTGTGTGAAAGGAGAGCCAGCTTTATTCATGGAGCGCATCTCAAACACAGAGGCACTTCAGTGTGCTTTACAATCATCAGGACATGACATGAAAACACATAAAAACACAAATTAAAATACACTCAAATGGGATTACAGTTTAGAGCTAAAGGAGGAGACTAAGATTACAGATTACAGTGGAGACGACGCAGCATAAGAAACAGTTCATGTAAAGGCTGATGAGTGCATGAGGGCTTTAGTTGTGTTTTAAACAACTCTAGGGTTGGGGCACATCTGAGGTCATGGGGAAGCTGATTCCACATGTGAGCAGCATAGTAACTAAATGCATCTCCACCATGTTTGGTTCTGACCCGAGGTTCTACCAGCTGATTGTTTCCAAGGGATTTTAGAGCCCTGTTGGGTGTTTGTATACAGGAATGAGATCGGACTTGTGTTTTGGTCCCGTGCTCCTGAGTGATTTATAAACTAGTAGGAGCACTTACAGCTGGCGCTCAGAGTCTCGCAGTTTTATCTGGTAAAGCGAATGATTAGAGGTCTTGGGGCCGAAACGATCTCAACCTATTCTCTAACTTTAAATGGGTAAGAAGCCCGGCTCGCTGGGTTGGAGCTGGGCGTGGGGTGCGAGCCGCCCAGTGGGCCACCTTTGGTGAGCAGAACTGGCGCTGCGAGATGAACCGAACGCCGGGTTAAGGCGCCCGATGCCGACGCTCATCAGACCCCAGAAAAGGTGTTGGTTGATACAGACAGCAGGACGGTGGCCATGGAAGTCGGAATCCGCTAAGGATTGCGTAACAGCCCACCTGCCGAATCAACTAGCCCTGGCGCTGGAGCGTCGGGCCCGTACCCGGCCGTCGCCGGCAGCAGGAGCCGCGATGAGTAGGAAGGCCGCCGCGGTGAGCACGGAAGCCTAGGGCGCGAGCCGGGGTGGAGCCGCCGCCGGTGCAGATCTTGGTGTAGGTAGCAAATATTCAAACGAGAACTTTGAAGGCCGAAGTGGAGAAGGGTTCCATGTGAACAGCAGTTGAACATGGGTCAGTCGGTCCTAAGGGATGTGCGAACGCCGTTGTAGTTTACTGGTAACCAGTGTAGGGATCTAAGAACAGGAGTGATGTGCTCCGTTCTCCTAGTTCTTGTTAAGACTCTAGCAGCAGCGTTCTGAACAAGCTGCAGTTGCTTCACAGCTTTAGTGGGAAGACCAGTCAGGAGACCATTGCAGTAGTCCAGCAGACTAGAAATAAAAGCATGACTAAGTTTCTCTAAGTCTGGTCTGGACATGAGACCTCTGACTCTTGATATGAAACTAGTTGCTATCAGCAGGTTTTGGGCATGGTTTAGTAATGCTTAACTATTAGGAGCTGAGATCATCACAATGTTTACAATGACCCAGACTTCTTGACCTTTTTACCTTGTCTTTGTCTAGACAGTCTTCATATCCACAAATTTTTCAATACTATAATTGTGCAATAGTACATCCTGAACAAGGTTGTCTGGGTTAGAGTTTGGGTGGCATCCAGAGTTTTGTAGGACTTTGAGGCTTGGCTTGGCGATCAAGAGCTGCTGAAGTTTGGGCCATTTTTTCTCGTCATTGATCAACTTACCGTAAAATCGTGTCCCATTGACTAATGTCCAGTTCTGCAGAGTAACTAGTTTCATCACTAACTGTTATATTACACCGACATCTCTAGCCCGCAACAACAAGATCACTGCAAAAAATCATGGAAACCAGAGGAAGCCGGATCATGTTTCTTCATGCTGGCTGGTCGCGCACCCACTTTGTTTACAAGCAAATAAGGGTGCATTTGTGGTGGTCTAGTAGGAATGATTGCCTCGGAAGTCATTCTCAGGAGAAAAAAATATACCGGTGCACTATTTTCGAGGAACTAGCAGTGACCCACATCACAGCTGAGCCTCAGAAGGCAGGTTTTAAAGTCTTATTTACTGATATTTGGGCATCTTGCCTTGTAATGGATAACAGCAACCCAGGTCTACAACAGGATTGCATCATGGATGATTTATCTCCACCAATAACAACGCTGGAGGAGTTTCTGCTGTGTGGTGAGGTTGCTAATGCTAACGGTTAGCTTGTGTTAGTACAGGCATTCTCAGCTGATTCCTGGATGCTAAACCAACAACAGCCGTTGTGAGTCAAGATGGATGAGTCCATGAATGTTAAAGGGGTAATATCATAGAAAATTCACTTTTTGGAGCTTTTTACCATGTGATGATGTTATTTCCACATGAAACATACTCCAAACCCATTGTTGGCTAATTCCACTCATTTTCCTGTCCCAACTGCAAATTTTGAGTTTATTTTGAAAATCCCCAAAAGCCTCAATGGAAACAATTCCCGTCATCGGGTCCTGCTCCTCCACTGAAGCTAGTCTCTGTTCTGAACCCGCCTCTCCTGGAAGTCAGCCACTAAGGCCCACTTCCTCGGAGTTGTGGGCATAGAGCATCTGATTTCATGCTGCAGTTGAGAATGGGACCTTCACCGGTACCAGAGTGGATATTCTAACAAATTACTTCTCCGTTGATGTCAAAACACAACCGTACAAACCATGAGTCCTGTCCACCAAGCTGCACGAAATGGCCAGCACAGGGTATGTTGGTTAGATGACTATTGACTTGTAACAGACTTGGTAGCCCAGTCGTTGGAGTGCTAGGCTTGCATGTTTGCAGTTTGACTCCCGGTCTTGGCAGCAGGGGCGGATTTAGGACTGATGAAGATCCGGGGCTTAACACACACACGCATGCACGTGCACGCACGCACGCGTGGACATACGTGACACGCACTAGTCAACATCATATATGTTTTGTACCACATAATTTTTAATCTGAAGCTACATATTCAGCATTTTCAGGGCAGAGTATTGTTCCTGTTAGTGTTTAGTGTGAGATGATAGTAAATATTCCCTTTCTTTCTCCAACAACTTTACCTGATAGTAAACTAACTTTAGGCAAACCAGCAGCACAACAAATATTTTCAAATAAGACTCACAAACCTGAGTCAGCACCAGTCTCATCAAAGCTGGGGTTCTGTCGCCGTACTTTTGGTCTAAAAAACGTCCTTATGTCCATCTTCACTCATGCGTTTCAGGCAGAGAGTGTAGAAGAAGCCGGCTGCTGAAGGGCTTCTTCTTCAGTGGTGGAGGCTCAGGCAGGCTGTATATAAACTACTGCCAGCTGCTCCCTCTCTGTTGGACTTTGGTACTGCATGTTACTTCCGCAATTTAGATCCGGGGCTTTTCATGAATCATCTGGGGCTTCAGCCCAAGTAGCCGGGCCTAACGCCGCCCCTGCTTGGCAGTCTTTTTTTTTTCTTCTTTTTTTTAGCTTTACTGGCCAATAAAATGTTTTCAGCACTTTATTGGTAAACTATTTAAAACATGAAGACTAATGTGTTTGTTTGTTTGTTTGTTTAGCCAGTGTGAGTCTATGTGAGGTGAGCAGAGTAAATTAACTAAAATGCTGCTTGGGAATGACAAAATTCAAAGATCTTTAGAAACACAAAATATTTAGCAGAAAATAATCAGTAAAACTAAAATATTAAAAAAAATTTGTTCTTCAGCAGCAGCTCAGGAGGTAGAGCGGGTTGTCCAGTAATCGGAAGGTTGCAGGTTCGAGCCCGACTCCTGACTGACCCCATTTTCACACTGCAAGCATCAGCGGAACGGAACAGCAGTGGAGCGGCTCACTCGCGGTCCTTTTCACACCGGTCGCGGCACGGCTTCCTCGCTGTACTCGCGAGATTCTAAAATCCCTCAAGACTTCCGACACCTTCCTCGCGAGACAACGAATTCCCTCGAGATTACCGCCATCGTTCCTCATCGAGAGATCACAACCCCCGCGAGGAATCACACCGGCGCACTTCTCGAAAGAAACTGGTGGTAAACAAAGCCGTTCGGTCACACGTGCTGACGTAAGCTATACATTTTAATTTGAAAATAACCGGGGATTTTACACTGAAACCGTGTGGTTTCCTGTCTCGCATGTGAACAGTGGAAATTGACATGTCCCAGAAGCGGCTTGTGGAAAAAACAGAACTCTATCCTATCTTTAGCAGCGTGGCGCGGCATGCCGCTTCCGGGACGCGCCTGAAAATTGCCGCGTCGCGACTGGTTTGAAACACTCCGTAGACTATAACTGGATTCTATTTGAAGTGGTGCCGCTTCGCTGTCGTTCCGTTCCACCGATGCTTGCAGTGTGAAACCGGGGTGAGAGCTCTGCTGTAAAGTCCTTGGGCAAGGCACTTGACCCACCTTGCCTGCCACTGGTGGTGGAGGGTCCGGTGGCACCTGTGCTCAGCAGCACTGCCCCTGTCAGTGTACACCAGGGCAGCTGTGGCTACGTCTAGCTCATCACCACTAGTGTGTGAATGGATGAATGATACCAGTGTAAAGAGCTTTGGAGTCCTCTGACGCAGAAAGGCGCTACACAAGTGCAGGTCAGATTGTTCATATAAAAATGACTGCCAACACCAGGGATTCAAACCCGTGTCAGTGCATGGTAAAACAAGATGAATGAAAGACACCTTAACCCCTGGACTACCATAACCGTTATAACAGCACCTTGCCAAAGACACTGTTGTAGGTGTGTCATTTTTTTCCTTCCTTTATATTTTTAATCTAAAATTTTCACTTTATCCCGTTATTTTTTTTTACTATGTTATGAATTAAATTACATGTATTTAATAAGCCATAAGGCGTTGGATTCCATAGGAAATATGAAATCCAACTTATGGATCTGTGGGGTTAATTTAACCAGAAGATTGGAACTTTTTATTGCAGGGATTAGATAACAGCTTCGTATTCACTCAGAGACAACAGAAGAGAGTCGAGTCTAAAAGTTTAAAGATTTGTTAAAAACAAATTAAAACTAGTCTAACTTTAACACTAAATGTATGGTGTAACTAAAGTGAAAGAGACGGAGAATGGTGTGATGTGGAATGTTGATCAGAACCAGCAAATCCAAAGAAACGATTAGTTCTGGTGGGAAGTGAAGGTGATGTCTTCGCGCTAAGCTTTGGTTAGGAGATTCATAAACACATTAGACGCCATTTGTCGACCTACATACCTTTAGCGGAAGTCCCCGTTAGATCAAGAATGTTGAGGTCCAGCTTGACCTTTTCTGAACCGCAGCCGGTAGGAAAAGCAGCGGTTGACGACCAGTCCAGTCTGTGAGATGCTCCCGGGTCACGACAATTTGGCGTCTGGTGAGACCCGAGCCTGGGTCTTGATGGTTCAGCTTTTATTCTGAAAGGAACCGTTGCAGCAGTTGGAACAGCAGCGAATTATCCAGCTTGTCATTGGTTCTTTTGGCTGAAGAGGAAAGTTACGGATTGGCCACTCCGACAACTTCTCTAGAACGCTTTGAACTGGCGTTAAGATGACGTGGGCATAGTTTTATACTTCGGATGTTTTGGTTTATGGTCGAATGAAAAGTTGACAGAGTTACCAAACACCACCAAAACTACGCCTCCGTCAGATCTGTCAGATTCTGATTGGATCAGTGAAAGTAATGTGTCGTCTCTTAATGCTACGTGAAATGAGTCCTGTTGAAATATTTAAAGTCATAGTACTTTATTGTATAGGATTATAATAAAGTAATTAATATTTTGATTTCACAGATTGGTCACATCTTATTTATTGACTAACACTTGGTTGGATTAGCTTTATTAAAATAGAGTTCTTTGATTAATTAAAAGAAAAGAGTCCATTCTTCATTCTTCTGTTGAGCTGAAAATAAGCAGGTTAGAAGGAATGCATGAGACCTTGAGACTATCTCTCATGCAGACTAGTCCTGTGTCAGAGGAGAGGGAAAACAGTCATTTCTTTCTGTTACAACTACGATAAAGAAAAGTTGTTTCTTCTTCTTCTCCCTTAAAAAAGAGGGTTTGAATCTTTATGGGATCTTCCTGGTAAAACAAAAATAAAATGATATTTTATTATTATTATATATCTTCACATGACCTCGCCATGTTTAATCTGTCGGTCAGGTTCTCCTTCCCATTAATTCTATGGAGGTGGAGAACAAGTTGTTCTTCCGGTCTTTCATGTTTGTTCTGTTGGGATTTTTCTCCATAGACAATTTTAAAATAATCCTCTTCCCACAGTTTGATTCATGAGTAGAAAATGATGTTTTAATTGAACCTAATTCCATCCGATCTAATGTTCCTCTGTTTCTAATTGTCTCCAAATGGTTCCTCCTCTGGAGATAAGGATCCTGGTCTGTTAGATTGTACTGATCCTTTGGTTCCCTGAAACTCCTGATTACCATTTTCATTTAGTGAATCGGCCCACTTTCCATGAATGTTTGATCAGTTTGGGGGTAATGTTTGGTCACATGCAGCCCAAATGGTTGTTAGCTGTAAACTGGAACCAGGTGTGGACTGGTCTGCAGGCGCTTACTAAAGAAACAGGAGGAGTTCATATCTTCTCTTAAGAGATCTTTATTCTTTAGTCATGAGGAATTATTGATTAGTTTAGATGTTTATGTTTATGTATTTAGCAGACGCTTTTGTCCAAAGCGACTTACAAGTGATAATCGGCATGTTGCCCTTGAGGCTAACAACAACAACAACAACAACAACTTGGCATCAATCATGGAGAGGAGGGAACAAGGAGCGGACAGTAGAGAGGGGGGACGGGTGCAGGGAGGGTGCTAGTTTAGAAGATGCTCTCTGAAGAGCAGGGTCTTCAGGAGTTTCTTGAAGATTGAAAAGGAAGTCACTGTTCTGGTAGTGCTTGGAAGGTCATTCCACATTTGTGGAACGATGCATGAGAAGAGTCTGGATTGTCCTGAGCGTGGTGTAGGCACCGCTAGCCGACGATCCTGTGATGACCGGAGCGGCCGGGCCGAGACGTAAGCCTTTGCAAGAGGATTCAGGTAGATGGGAGCCGTACCATCTCGGACTTTGTATGCTAGTGTTAGCTATTTGAATTTGATGCGTGCTGCTAGCGGTAGCCAGTGGAGCTCAATGAACAGAGGGGTGACGTGTGCTCTTTTTGGCTGATTGAAGATGTGATGAATAAAATAACCATATTAAATGCTGGGTAGCAGGAATTATTACAGGTGAATTTAATCAACACAAGGCTCTGGTTTCTTTTTCCAGATGAATGTAGCCAGTCTGATCCGAGTAAAGCATTCCTGGTGGAGTTATTTCTAACACAATAATTAATCCTGATTAGGAACTCTAATGGGTCCGTACATGTAAACATTAAAAGTCTTAATCCAACAATTAGGAATGTTTAGTCTGTGCAAACAGGCTGAGCAGTGGTGCAGTGGTTAGAGCTGTTGCCTTGCAGCAAGAAGGTCCTGGGTTCTCTTCCCGGCCTGGGATCTTTCTGCATGGGGTTAGCATGTTCTCCCTGTGCATGCGTGGGTTCTCTCCGGGTTCTCCGCTTCCTCCCACAGTCCAAGAACATGACTGTTAGGTTAATTGGTCTGTCTAAATTGTCCTTAGGTGTGAGTGTGTGTGTGTGTGTGTGTGTGTGTGTGTGTGTGCGTGCGTGCACGTGTGTGTGTGTGTGTGTGTGTGTGTGTGTGTGTGTGTGTGTGTGCATGATTGTTTGTCCTGTGTGTCTCTGTGTTTCCCTGCGATGGACTGGCTCTCTGTCCAGGGTGTACCCCCCTAATCGCCCGTTGACCGCTGGAGATAGGCAGTGGTTTCAGAAAACGGATGGATAGTCTTTGCAAACCAACTGCTTTAAAATGTTTTTATGCAGAAAAAGACCATTAAACTTTTTAAACGAGCCTTGTGACATCACAGAGGAATCGGCTCTTTTAGCAGCCTGGCCTCCCAGAGTCCTCCTCGGTTCCTTCCCTTAAGGAAGTATGGGGCTGGCCAGTCAGGCTGCTCTTTTAGCATCTTTATGTTAAAAAATAGCTCCTATATTTACATGTTTATAATTCCAGCCTTCTAAATGAATGAAGATTTGCTCATCTGAAATCCAGAAAAAAAATGTTTTCTCAATTTTAATTTGTTTATATTATCTGTTGGTTTCTGTTGTTGAAGCCCAACGTTGTTCTTCTGAGACAGGAAGCAAATAGATTCCTGCTAAAGTTCCTTTTGGTTGCTCTCACCTGCTGGGATATTCATTTAATCAGATTTTTTAGTTTGAGGATTTTTTTGTGACAATTCTTTTTAATGATCAGACATTCCTGAGGAGTTGGATCATTGTGGCTCCTCAGACGTATAGCTGTCTTCCAGATTACATTTAAATGACCTTCCAAGTTTTCTCCTCATTCTGAGACATTGAACTGGTGTTTTTTATTCAGTCCAGCTGCTCTGCCACCAGTAGGGTTTTTTACGGACTAGAGTCTGTAGGCTCTGCCTCATCAGTGATGAACTTTTTAAAGAAAACAGGCTTTCCAGTTTTTGATGACCTTCTCAGCCAAAGCCAGGTCTTACTTTTTTGAGTCTTCAGTTTGCAAACCACTCTTTGAGGCCACCAAAAAGTCCTAGAGAAGGACTTTGTGTTGGCGACAAACAGTTGCCCTACAGGCCCAGAATTAATACCCCTGACATAGAGCCACATGCATGGTGATGGGATTGCAGATGCACATCTTCAACCTCTAATCCAAGGCGCTGATGCCAAACACACACTCGAACTTGCGCTAAAACCTGCTGATACCTGGCACTTCTGGGACAGCAGTAGCTCAGGAGGTGGAGCGGGTAATTGGAAGGTTGTAGGTTAGATCCCGGCTTCGACCAGAGAATTCTGCTGTGTGCCTGCTGGTGGTGGTCGGAGGGACCAGTGGCGCCACTGTTCTGCAGGCCTTGCCTCTCTCAGTGCGCCCTAGGGCAGCTGTGGCTACATCGTAGCTCATCCCCACCAGTGTGTGAACGTGTGTGTGAATGGGTGAATCACTGATTTAGCTGTAAAGCACCTTGGGGGGTTGTAGAACCCCAAGAAGGTGCTAAACAAATGCAGGCCTTTTACCATTCTGTCCTTTAACTTGAAGCATCAGAGAAATTACCCCTAGCCTCTTTTATAAGAGTTTGATTCCAGAACCCAGCCTAACGAATGAATGTGGATGTATCTATACTATATCTATAATCTCAGGTTAATTTTCCAACAGCAAGAGGCTGTCAACATTCATAAAGCCAGGAATCTCCATTCCCAGGATCCACACTGGCCACTTGTGTTGCTCCTCCCTCATAATTATTCTCCCTGCAAGTGGTGCATTCATGTAGAGCACCCTGGGAGGATCTTCAAACGCATTAGCCTGCCGTCTACTTTAAAGTGTACCTCATATCGCTGTGAAGGCAGGAAGGGGTGGTGGTGGTGGTGGTGGTGGGGGGGGGGGGTGGCAGGGACAATTATTAATGTGATGGACCTGTAATTATTGGTGGAGAGAAATCTGTTCAACAGAAGGAAAAAAAACACAATGCTTAAAGCTTGGTTTATGCTTGACGCGTTCACTTTCCGCTTGCTGATGCGGCTCGCGGATGGAACGCGCTTCACAAGTTGCAGCGTTTATGGTTCATGCGGCTCGTCTCTGCGGTGAGGCAATATTCTCCCAAACTGTAGGGGGCAGCATGGAGCTCTACAGCATGCATCCAACACTACAGCATAGTAGAAGTAAAAATTACTGTTGTTTACAACATGGTATTCCAGCATTTTTTAACAGCGTCCTCGTCTTTTCCGACAGTGCGAGCTATTTCTCTCCAAGAATTATTAACAACATGTTGATCACGGTGATCTCTGAGAGCTGAATCATACACATGTCTGTATTTACGAACCTCTGCCATACTAGTTCTTGCCAGTTCGCCGTGTTTTTCCACGTCCGACCGTCCGTGTGGTTAGAAAAGTTCCTAGGTGCACGGTGCGGAAAGTTTGGGCCGTGCGGAGGCGCGGTGGAGGGGCGTGGTTGTTAAAATGACGCAATTTCGCCGCGCGGAGCCGTGCGGACCTCGCGGACGAGTCAAGCATAAACCAACCTTTGGAAAAGTGAGGAGATGAATAAAAACAGGACAGGCAGGAAGAGAGCAGGAATTTGGCTAGCCGTTTTAACATTTAATCAACAATTGGACCTCTCTGTTATTCCTATTTTATACAGCAATAATTTAATTTATCCTAATACTAAATGTATTCGATTTAGTCAAAACTGCAAATGAAGATATCAACAGCTATGTTGTTACTAGTGGAAATTATCATCAAGACTATCCATAACAACAACTGCACTATTAACAATTAAGTTTGAGATATCTCAGTAGTAGCATCTATTAGGCAGACTACGTATGGACTCCAGATATCTGTAATCCCATTGTTCCTACTAGGAAACAACATATCAGACTCCAGATTTCTTACTGAATTAACGTTTAACATTTCTGAAATGTCCGTTCTAGATAATGAGAATCATTCAGTTATAAAAATCTTTGACGTCATAGATACTGTAGAATGTAACTGCGTTAGAGAACATAAAAATAATGCCACAGTTACTTTGCTATGTAACTAATTACTTTTACAATGTGGTAACTTAGTTACCAATCAGTTACTTTTGGAAAATGTAATTTGCAACTACGGTTCCTGACAAAAGTCTTGCCGCTTGTGTACAAATAGACCTAAAGTGCCGCTAAAAATAATTCTAATGCAGATTTAGTTTCAAGAAATGAGTCATTTTAATCCAAACAGCTTTTGTAATAGGGTCAGGGTTAGGCGTTGTTTCAATGCAAAACCAAACTAACAAGAAGTGTTCTAATATTTACAGCTTGGTAAAGCCCACTGAGTCGATTTTGCCAAGACATAAGTGTTGTGGCCTTGTCATATGAGCTTCACCTGTGACTAATAATGGATCAATTAGGTGTCGGGTGTGTACAAGGATGTAATTTTCACTTTAGAAGTGGGGGGGACACGGGGGGGGGGGGGGGGGTATCATTACAATATGTTCTAAGGGGAAACAGGCTTCAACACAAACGGTTGTTTTCTGCTTGGTCCTAGAGCTCAACCAGTGTCAATTTAATATAGCGTAATGTTGTTTTTGGATGGTAAAAAGTGCAGGGGTCAAAACTTGACTTTGGAAAAAGTGGGGGGGACATGTCCCCCCTGTCCCCCCCCAAAATTACGTCCATGGGTGTGTATAAAAGAACCCCCGGTACACTAGACCTTTATATCAACTGCAACTAGACCTCTGCAAACATGCCTAAGATTCACCCCGAGACTAAAGTGTTGATTATCAAGAGGCTGAAGACCAAATCCATCGCTGATGTGGCACACACCTTCAGTGTGTCTCAGCGTCAAGTTCAGAGGATAAAGAAAAGATTTGAGGAGGCTGGAGAAGTTTTTGACAGACCCCGCAAGACAACTGCCTGAGAGGACTGTTGGTTGGCTCGAAAATCCATGCCAAGCCCATTTTCAGCTGCAGCAGAGCTCCAGGAGACCCGGTCACCTGAAATCCCTGTCAACCAGAACAGTCTGTCGTATTCTGTCTCGAAATGGCCTCCATGGTTGAATCAGTGCCCATGAGCCAGCACTAAACAAAGGATAATTGAAAAGCCGTGTGGCATTTGCAAAGTCCCACAGCCTGCTGAAAGGATGGACGCTGGAAACGTGGCAGAAGGTGGATTTTTCAGATGAGTCTTCTGTTTAATTACACCACAGTCGCCACAAATATTGCAGGAGACCTACTGGAACCTGCTTGGAGCCGAGATTTACCCAGAAAACAGTGAAGTCGGTGGAGGCAAGATCATGGTCTGGGGTTACATCCAGTATGGAGGTGTGCGAGGGATCTGCAACATCAGCAGTCTAAGAAATCTTCGCTACCTCTTGTATTCCCAACCATAAAAAGGCCAAATTCTGCAGCAGGAGGGTGCTCCATCTCATTCTTCCATCTCCACATCAAAGTTCCTTAGGGCGAAGAAGATCGAGATGCTCCAGGATTGGCCAGCCCAGTCACCAGACATGAACATCACTGAGCACATGCGGGGTAGGATTAAAGAGGAAGCATGGAAGATGAAACCAAAGAATATTGATGAACTCTGGGAGCACGCAAGCCTGTTTTCTTTGCTATTCCTGATGACTTCATCCATAAATTGCATGACTCATTGCCAAACCGCATGGATGCTGTCCTTCAAGCTCATGGAAGTCATACAAGATATTAAAACTGGATCTCACAGCACCACTGCTGAATTTGCTGATATAGTTTTGGATTTGTTTTAAGTTGATCATTTTCTGTACAGGCGACAACACTTTTGTCTTGATTAAATGTTACATCTTTTTTCAGTGAAAATACTTTTATTTTTCAGTGCATTTAACATTATTTGGGCGGGCTTTAGCTTTTCATATGAGCTATTTCTAACACCAACTGATCCATTAAAAGTCAGGTTAATAGCAGGGGTTTCAACAACAGACACAAGCAACAAGACTTTTGTCAGGAACTGTATAACTATTTTTATTTTAACGTAAGATGCCCGTTGATTGTTGTTTCAAAAACTTAAGAGGGCATGTATTACCTTTTCTTATTCATTTTTTCCTTCCTTTACATTTTTTAATATAAAATGTTCTCCTCTTTTACTCTGAAGTTTTTTTTATCATTTTTTTATTATTGTTTGTGGTTCTCACATGGACGTAATTTTTTTTTGTGTGGGGGGGGGCATGTCCTCCCCACTTTTTCCAAAGTCAAGTTTTGACCCTTGCACTTTTTACCATCCACAAACAACATTACGCTATTTTAAATTGACACTGGTTGAGCTCTAGGACCAAGCGGAAAACAACCGTTTGTGTTGAAGCCCGTTTCCCATTAGAACATACTGTAAAGATACCCCCCCCCCCCCCCCCCCCCCCCCGTGTCCCCCCCACTTCCAAAGTGAAAATTATGCCCATGGGTTCTCATGAAGTACAGGTGGGATGGATTCCCATGTGGATCCTTGCCAGGGCACCTTTGCATCCTCAGAAATAGCTGCTTATGTGTTTGGTAGAGGCTCAGGACCAATTCCAGTCACCTTCATATCTGACTTCACGGCTAAATAGGAACTAAAGAAGATTTCAGGATTTCCCGTCTAGAGCGTAACCACGTTGTTATCGAAAAAGTGAAAATCATTGGAGAGCTGTGATTTGATTTCACACTGGGACCAACGGCAGATAGTTTAGCAAAAATCTTGAAAACCCCCTGTCTGCCTGGGGCGTAGATGGGGAAGCCAGTCCTTTTTAAACACTGGCCTTCCCCAGTTCCCTCCTGCTCACTCACTGATGTCATGCTAGCAGATCTAACTGTTGTGTTCATTTCACACTAGGATTCTGTGTTCTGACTGCCAACACGACTTTCTCTTTTAGCCACTTTTGATCCTGAATTAATTCGCTGCTGCAGCTGCCCAAGCTTGCTTTGCAAACTCAGGTGTAAGTCCTCAGGTTAAGGGTATTTATACAGGAACTCCGAGGCACATGCGTACCTAGATTCCTTTTTTTTTTGTTTTGTGGCCATTTCAGGAGCCAGTGGAGTACCTGAACAGGGGTAGGTACTCAAAAAGACCCAACGGAGTCGCTGAGCGGAACTTTTAGTTACCTCATGCTGATTTGTCCTGACTCAGTAAAATGGTAAATGGCAAATGGCCTGTATTTGACATAGCGTCTTCTAGAGTCCTGGAAACCCCCAAGGTGCTTTACAACACACTCGGTCTTTCACCCATTCACACACACATTCACACACTGGTGGTGATGAGCTACGATGTGGCCACAGCTGCCCTGGGGCGCACTGGCAGAGGCGCCACCGGTCCCTCCCACCACCAGCAGCAGGCAAGGTGGGTTAAGTGCCTTGCCCAAGGACACAACGACAGACTGTGTGGGGCTCGAACTTGCAACCTTCCGATTACAGGGCGAACACTTAACTCCTGTGCCTCCGTCGCCCAGGGTAGGAAATTACATCAGTAGACGTCGTCCAAAACAACCAGCAATATTAAAATTATAAGAGTTGCAGGTGAAGCAGAATGGAAGCAAAAGAAAATAAGCAGATTGCACTGCTTTAACATCACAGTGATTAAAGTCCTAACAAATAAATATGCTGTGGACCCCCCCCCCCCCCCCCCCAAGTTTAGCTGACATTTTTGTGTAATCAAAGAAGTAATTACCTGCCAAATTAGAGCATCTATAAAGATGCTTCTGTTGGGTTAGCATTAGTTGGTAACTGTTTTCATTCTTCTTTGTGAGTCTTCACCGCCTTTACTCTCAGCCCCTAAAGCAACGTGATGTCATAATCATTCCATTTCTCATTTGAAAAGTGAAATCAGTGTTGAACCAGCTGTTGGAGTTTATGTTTTAAAGCAGCAACCTCTGTAGGATTGGCTGGCTGCACATGTTGACATTCTACCAGGTTAAAAGGCGGTACTGCTGTGTTTGTCATACATTTGCATTATTGAAGTGTATTTGTCTGCCCCAGCAGCTTAGAAGAATAATAGAAGCATGAAAAATATGATGTTACTGCACAGGTATAATCTGAGAACCATGTAAACCACACTCCTGAAATGGCTAGAATATTTCAACCAAATGGGCATTTCATCTGTCCAATTCAAAATGCAACTCCTCCCATCAACTTTGACCTTTAGTCTACTCTAGGTTTTTGCTGATGAAAGGAAAACTGCGATTTAATCGTGTATTTTAGCAAAAATTCACCCCAAGAAGAGAATCTACTCATATTCACAACTTTTTTCTTTTCTAATAGAATGAATTCTAAAAAAACGTGTTTGTTCCTTTATTAAACGGAGGGAACGGATCCATCAGAACCGTTTCATTTCTGACCTCCTTCGTGCTCCATGCTGGAATCCGTTTGTCTAGTTATTAACAGTGAGACACATTCATGACTCTGAAAGCTCAGGTTCAAACCGTAGACACCATGTGGACAACATGGGCACATGTGGAAAACCATGTGGACATATGTAGATACCATATGGACAACACAGACAAATGTACACATCCTTTAAACAACATACACACACACAGTCAACATGGACACAAGTAAATAACTTATAGACATGTGGACAACCTGTGATAAATGGAAAAATGTGTACAGCTTGTTTATGTTTATGTATTTAGCAGACGCTTTTGTCCAAAGCGACTTACAAGTTATAATCGGCATGTTGCCCTTGAGGCTAACAACAACAATAACAACAACAACTTGACATCAATCATGGAGAGGAGGGAACAAGGAGTGGACAGTAGAGAGGGGACGGGTGCAGGGAGGGTGCTAGTTTAGAAGATGCTCTCTGAAGAGCAGGGTCTTCAGGAGTTTCTTGAAGATTGAAAAGGAAGCTGCTGTTCTGGTAGTGCTTGGAAGGTCATTCCACATTTGTGGAACGATGCATGAGAAGAGTCTGGATTGTCCTGAGCGTGGTGTAGGCATTGCTAGCCGACGATCCTGTGATGACCGGAGCGGCCGGGCCGAGACGTAAGCCTTTGCAAGAGGATTCAGGTAGATGGGAGCCGCACCATCTCGGACCTTGTATGCTAGTGTTAGCAGTTTAAACTGTACAAAACCAGCCATTTACCAAATAGGAAGTGTCCTTGAACAGCTGGAGCGCTGGTGCTGACTAGATGAAAAATGTCCTGAACAGAAAAGTGTTGGAACATTTATTAACGTTTTCATTTAGTGGGAATCAAACTCTGAAGCTGTTTATGTCTGACAGAGGAAAAGACGTCTAGTCGTGTCTGAATGTGCCGTTCTCCGTAAACATCAGTCGTGCTACAGATTTACAGGCGCCTGGATTCCAGCTGTTGCTGCATCTGAACGCTCACGCCCGCTTGTATTGTTGCATCTGCTTGTGCATGAAGAATTCTGCACAAAAGCAAGAGCTGTTGTGTAGAAACTTCTGGAGCCTGAACCCCAGACACCCTGTGGTGGGCTGAAAGGACGCCGGGTAGGTGGACGTGATGATTCCTTATGTAGATGCTGCTTTGGTTTCTTCAGCTCAAGGAGAAGCCTCTGTCTGAAACTGGGAAAGCCAACCAGGAAGTGGTGAAGACAGCAATTCCTCTCTCATCCATTAGGTGCTAGCTCCAAGAAGAAGTAAACATCTTTTCAGCCTGGTTCAAATAAATTCTTGCATTAAATGCTCAAAGTTATGAATATTTAGATTTGATTGACAGGTAGCATGAGCGCCAAAGCCAGCGCTAGCGACTAGCTCTGGGGAAGGCATCAGAACATCAGATGTTCGGCTATTTTGGCTCTGAACATCAGTTGTGTCCTCTGTGCGATCGTGTTTGGATGTTAATCGTGGAATGATATGGACTGTGGCATCAACACATCCTCACACCAGCAGCGTCAAAAAATGACGATGGGTGACCAAGTGTTTGTTTCCGACGCGTTGGGAGCCACAGCGCTGTGCCAGAGCGTCGCTTTCTGACTGTCGCGGTAAAACGGAGATCTTACTGAATTGTGACCTTTACCCTCTTGCTATCTAACCTTCCCCTCCCCGTTGCTGCCCAGCACCGCCATCCCACTGCGGCAGTGGCAGTCTGGTAGATCTCAGACCAACGCAGAGGAAGTCTGAGGCTTTACTCTTTGATGTGACCACAGAAACTCTCCATTAGTTGATGTGTGTTTCACATCAAAGTCGCTTAACTACGTTTTTCTGGGTAAAAGCGCCAGCAAACCACCGTTAGCTTCGGTTAGCTCAGTTGGCTTGTAGCTGGGGGCAATGGCAGGCTCAGATCCTCATAGTCTCTCTCTTCGTTGCACCACTTTGCTCAACCTAAATGAACTTTTGCTGCTCAGAAACTCCCATTAATCTTTTTTTTTTTTGTTGGGCAATTGAGGAGCCATGGTCCAGAAGCTGTCGGGCAAGCCCTTTAGAAAGCTATGGGTGACATCACAGAGGGTCTGTCTAGCATTTAAAAGGCAATGCTTCAGCTTCACATGTGAAACTCATCCTGTGATTGAAGCCGATTAAAAGCAAAGAAAGCATTAATAGAAGCTCTCGATGTGAAGCAAGTGATCCAGTCTGACCCGTTTTACTGTTTCCTTTAAACCAAACATCCTCAAGAGTTCAAGTTGGTGGTCATCCGATTTCTGTTGAGCTCATGCAGCGTACACAAGCTCACAAGTTCAAGAGAGCTTTGAGTCGCCGGGACACAAATCTGCTCAGGACAGAGATCTGCACAGCTTCCTGTTGCTTTTAATGGAATGTGTCTTGTTCAGGGTTTCTTATCTAACATGTTTCCTTTCTTAGCCCTCGTCTGTGGGCGTGACGCATCCGAGTGAGCGTGGCTGCTGTGTGCTACTCTGAAGCTGATTGATAATTCATCCAGCCAGTCATAAGAACATTTAGGTGGAGCAGATCAGTGTCTTACCTCCTTAAATTTCCTCTGTGCTCCTCTGACCTCGTTTACCTGGAAGGCAGCACTGGTTATCCTGTTTTGTTTAGTCGTCATTTTTGGTTATTTGTTAGGCCCTGGGCCTTTTTTCTTTGGGCCCTGGTGCCTCCCAAGTGGGGGCCTTTGGAGTTTCATGTCCCAAGTGTCAGTGATTGTTTGTATTCCCCGAGCACAGCTGCAGCTACAATCAAACCAGTTTAGATTGTAAACAAAGCAATTTTTGGATTTTGATACACTAAGATAAAATAATACTTGAACTTTGTTTTAGAAGAGCTGCCCTGTGTGAACGTGCTGACAGGATGGAGGTAGTGAGTTGGGGGGCTATCTCCAGCGGTCAATGGGCAATCAGGCGGGGTACACCCTGTGTCGCGAGGTGGTTTTGGAGAGAGGTCAGGACCCAAGATGCAGAACCAGATAAACGAGGCAGGAGGTGGAAGAAATGTAAAAAGGAGTAAATCCAGAGAATCCAGGGCACCATAAACAAAATCCAAAAATCCTATTAACTAAACCTAGAGATATCAAAAACACAAGAGACCTAGAGATTCTAAAAGCTAGAGAGGGGGACGAGACGAGGTTGACACAAAACAATGAACTGACAACACACTGAGACGCAGACAGGGTTAAATACACTGGGGCAGGATGAGAGGGAGATGAGCTGCAGGTGTGTGGGGAGAGAAACCTAGTGAAATCAATTAACTACGCTGCCTTACTCACCTCAGACGAATCCTGAAACGGAGGCATTTGGAGTCAGTCATTCATGCCTTCATTACCTCTCGCCTGGACTATGCAAACGCCCTCCTCGTTGGTGTTCCGGACTCTGCCCTGAATCAGCTGCAGGTCGTTCAGAACGCTGCTGCCCGGTTCTTGACGGGTACACACCGACGTAGCCACATTACACCTGTCCTGGCACATCTTCACTGGCTCCCTGTCATTTTCAGAGTGCAGTTTGTTACTGACTTTTGTTTTTAAAGCACTCAATGACCTGGCACCTCCCTACCTCTCTGCCCTTCTCACTCCATATGTGCCCACTCGCACGTTGAGGTCGGCTGACCTTTTGCTGCTGCACACGCCGCGGCTGAGACTAAAATCACTGGGGGATCGAGCATTTGTGCATGCTGCCCCAAAGCTTTGGAACTCTTTGCCCATTGGAGTTCGGCAGGCTCCATCTTTGGCGGTTTTTAAATCTCGTTTAAAAACCCACTTTTACACTTTGGCTTTTAGACAGTGACTCATTTTAGTGTTTTATTGTATCGTTGTTTTAATGTGTTCTTAGTATTCATCATGTTTTACCTGCCTTTGATTGAGATTTTTATCCTTTGTTTTAGCTCCTTGTAATGGTTATGTTTTGTTTTAGCCTGTGCAGCACTTTGGGCAGCTCCCATGCTGCATTTTAAACATGCTATATAAATAAACTATGCTATGCTGCTATGCTAACTAATCAGGGAGAGGAAAATAACAAGACCTAAGAATAAAGACAGAACCTAAAGACAAGAGCAAGATAAATAACTAAGGATATAAGGAGGAAGGAGAACCAACGAACCGGTGGGAACACACTAAAAGAGACTAATAAATGAAAAGCTGAACCTGTAGGAAAAAACTACATAAAGAAAAACTACAGAGGTGTGACTAAGTGAGACCACGGGAGCAACGGACCTGGGGGGATACCTGGGGAGGGGGAAAACCTAGAGGGGCTGCAGATGAGGGGACACATGAGGAAGATGCAGACAAGGACACATGAGGACGCTAGGAGACACATAAGGAGAACCTAGAGTGGGATGGAGAACACAAGGAGACATGTGAAGGAGACGCAGACACAGACCATGACACCCTGGACAGAGAGCCAGTCCATCACAGGGCAACACAGAGACGCACAGGACAAACAATCATGCACACACACACACACACCTAAGGACAATTTAGACAGACCAATCAACCTAACAGTCATGTTTTTGGACTGTGGGAGGAAGCCGGAGTACCCGGAGAGAACCTACGCATGCACAGGGAGAACATGCAAACTCCATGCAGAAAGATCCCAGGCTGGGATTCGAACCCAGGACCTTCTTGCTGCAAGGCAACAGCTCTAACCACTGCGCCACTGCGCAGCCTTATTCCAGGGGTCATCAACTAAATTTGTTCAAGTTTTTTTTTCCCAGCAGACACCAGAGAAGTCAGATGCTCTTCTAAAAAAAAGTTCAAACATCATTGTATCTTCATTTATTACAATTTAAAATGGCCTTGCTTGACTGTGATTAGTTGTGTTTGGGGAATGTGGACAGTTGTAGATGTTTGGGACATCAAGCTGTGGAGGCCCCCGACTGGGGGTGGGGGGTGGGGGGCTAACAGGTTAAAGTTGTAGGAGGATTTGCTGAGCTTGTGTACACTAGAGTCAAGATGTTTAAAGTGTGTGTGTGTGTGTGTGTGTGTGTGTGTGTGTGTGTGTGTGTGTGTGTGTGTTGTAAAGCGACAATCCAAACACAATTATAAAAACGAAACCACGCAACTAAAAACACACACATTCCTTAACGCTAACATGGTTCGCATACCTATCAGTTTCTAATAATTAATCAGGAGCTGGGATGTAATTTTTCCACCAGAAATGTTAATTGTGATTCTCAGCCAACAACGTTCTCCTTTAGCCTGTATTAAACATAAACAGACACAGGTCCACACTAAAGTGTAATTTTGTCTAAACAAAGTGGAAATCCTCCCTAAACGCTGACATTTTTACCCAGTTTTTTATGCAAAGGGAGATTCAAACGTTTTATCATCTAGTCAGTGATGGAAAGTGTATCATTCATGTAAGGACTAGATAAGAATAGTTTATTAACAATTTACATGGAAAAATGTGATGGGGTCAGAGGGTCCACAGCTGCTGAATTAGAGAAAAACACATGAAAGACATTAAGGACTTAGAAAAGCTACAAGTCATGACCGTGTAAAGAATGGGTTGTATACATCTAACTTATGAACCTAAAAATGTGAGATTCCATAGAAATATGAAACATCAGTCTGATGGATTTTTGACTATTTTAACCAGAAGATCAGAACTTTTTATTGCAGGGATTAAGCGACACTTCGTATTAACTCCAAGGAAAGAGAGAGAGTCAGGTTTAAAATAGTTAAGAAATGTATTTCTACACAATTTAAACAAGACTAACTTTAACACTCTGTGTACTGATGGACTAAGGTGGAGTGAGACGTGAGATGAATGATGGTGTGTGTGTGGAATGTTATTCAGAACCAGCGGATCCGGAGAAGCAGTTAGTTCTGAGTGGGAGTGAATGTTTCGCTCTAAACTATAGTAGATTTATAAACACACACGAAACGCCATCTGTCGGTCTACGTACCCCAGGGGAAGCCTCCGTTAGATCCAGAATATCAAGGTCCTCTTGGACCCTCCTTGGTACCGAAGCCAGTAGAAAAGCAGCGGTGCCGACCAAACTGGTCTTGGAATGCTTCCAGGTCACGACAGGTTATCACTGGTGTCTCCGAGACCCTGAAGGGATCGTGAGGTTCAGCTTTTATTCTGAAGGAACCATTGCGGTCAGATGTAGCGCGCAACAGATTTTATCCAGCTTGTCGAGGTTCTTTATGGCTGAAGAGGAAGTCCGGATGGCCGGTCCGAGACTTCTCTAGAATGCTTTGAACTAAAGAAAAGGTGGCGTGGGATAGTTTTTATAATTGTCATATTTTGGTTTACTGGCGAATCAGAATTTGATGTGCAAAAGAGGGTTTATACAAACACCACAGATAACCACGCCTACCACCAGAAACAAAGGTTTTGATTGGATCAGACGACAGGAATTGTGTCGTGTGACTTTAGCATTACATGTCATCAGTGTCTAGTGCAAATGTCCAAGATTATAATTACCTGTAAAATACTACTGATCACAGGATTATAATATCAAGTGTAACAGAATTGAAGTGATGTAACTATCTAGAGTTGTATTTTAATACACTGTAAGTAGATCACTTTTTATAAACAGAAGAATAGGCTGTTTTTATCATCAGGGAGTTTAATTAAACACTCTGAATTGACTTTGAGACAAGAAAAGAGAAAGAGTTGGGATCGTTTGAGAATCTTTAATTTCTTAATTATAAATTCTAAACAATCTACCAGGACTAACTGTGATGGATGAAAATGGATTTGGATGTTGTGTTGGTGCGTGTGTGTGTGTGTGTGTGTGTTTGGTTGGTTCAGACTCCTTAGGCTGACGTCATTGAATCTGGTAGTCTTTGTTATGACTAGATATCACGAGGCTTATAAAGCGATGACATGAGCCGCTATTTTGCCGTGTACGTACCCAGTGGGGGCCTCCCAGGTAGATCAGGAAATGCCAGGTCTGGAGACCTCGGATGTGCGCTGGAGCTGTCGGAGCAGCGGTCGCAGCACGTCAAAGCCCGTCTGAAGGGTCGACCCCGGTACCGATCGGCAGCGTCAGCAGGTGCTCTTATTTTGAAAGGATGTTGTCTGGTTGTTAAACGACGAAAATCTCCAACTTCACAGTTCTTAGTTTAAAGAAGAAAACACATCTGGCCAGGCTGTGGTTCTCTTTAGGATGACGGTGAATAGAACTGAAGTCAAAATGGAACTGAGCTTAAAATGGCGTTGCCTTGTTTTATATCTCTGAATTGTTGATAAGTTTTAGTAAAGCGGATTGGACACTTTAAGTCAACAAGCCAGATTCTCCTGCGGCAGCCGAAAGCTCTGATTGGTTGGAGCAATGTGTCATGCGTTTCTATGGAGATGAGGATCAGTCTGTCTGTGCAATAGTCCTGTTTTCATTAAACATAAATCATGACATCTTTATTTCACAGATCATTCACTTGATTATTATTGATCAACATCTGTTTCGAATAGCTTTAATCACAAATTAAGTACTTTGATTATTGAAAAGCGTTCTTCTTCTCCTTCGGACTCTTCTCCTGGAATGTAAACAGTCTGAGGAACACCCGACCTTGGCGTTTTCAACACGGGTGTTACTGTGCACAGGGGGCAGCTGTGTGGAGCTGAAAATGATGAACTTCATAACCTTACACAAGTAATAACATTGTCATTTCACAGATTGATTGAACATTGGGCTCCCATTGTTATTGGTAATAACAAAGTTGTTGATTATGTGTTTATCAAAATAGTTCTTCGTCTTCATCTTGGTAACAAAGGTGAAGCAGTTCAGATGAGCAGAGTGCATGAAAGACCTTGGCCGCTATCTCATGTAGATTAGCCTGTCAGAGACTTTATGTCTCTGCTCGAGCAGACGCAGCAGATCATGACCTTTAGGTCAAAAACAGGACATTCATGACGCTACAACTGTACATATGAGGTATAGCGGTATGCCTACAATATAAGAATATTTTATTTCTAACTGTTTATGTATTTTCTTTTAGGAACATCAATAAGTTATCAGGCATAACTGAATGAAAAGGCAAAACTAAATCTTTAGGAAATTGACATTCTGTGTTTCCTTAAGTGCAATGTTTAGAGTTCCAGCTGGTAGCCTTGTTCAGGTTTGATAGAAATAATAATTTGACCAAATTGTCTAATAGGAGCACAGATCTGCTGGCAGCTACAATGTCGCTTGTATTGCTACTAAGTTTAGTTTTAACTTTTTAACGTTGTCATGGTTGCTAATGGATGAGAGAGACATCGAGGTAAGGGCTGTGATAAATCTGAAAGCTAGACTTTTCCGTTTCTTAGCTATTCACTTCTAGTCTGCCAAATGCACAAAGGACTCGGTGTCTAGTAGCTAAACAAGGGGTGAGGTTCTCTGCCAGAAGCCTGGGAGCTTGAGGGTTCTGCAGTATCTTAACTGTTCCTAGAACTGCACTTTTCTGGACTGAAATATCATGTTTTTCCTGGGATCTGCCTTATCCACTCCTCCAGTTTGGGGGTTGCCCCAAGTGCCCCGATGATCACGGGCACCACCGATGTCTTCGCTCTCCAGGCTTTCTCAAGTTCTTCTTTGAGGCCCTGGTAATTCTCTAGTTTATCATGTTCCTTTTTCCTGATGTTGCATCACGTGGTATCGCCACATCAACCACAATGGCTGCCCTCTGTTGTTTGTCCACCACCACAATGTCTGGTAGTCTGGATCTGGAACTCCCGCAGGAGCTTGTCTCGATGGTATTTCCATCTTCTCCTACTCTAAGTTAAAGTCCCATTAGTTGTCACACACACTGATGTGTGTGCGAAATATGTTCTCCGCACTTGACCCATACCCTGGGTGAGCGGTAAGCTGCAGACACAGCCGCGCTCGGGAACCATTTGGTGGTCACCCCCCCCCATCCAACCCCTTAATGCCGATTGTCAAGCAGGGAGGCATTGGGTCCCATTTTTTCAGTCTTTGGTATGACCCGACCAGGAATCAAACCTTGATCTCCCAGTCTCAGGCGGACACTCCACCACTAGGCCACTGAGCTGGTCTACTCATCATTGTCTGAGACATTCACTGAGCAAGTCATCTGTTGGGGCCTTGTCCTTGATGTACTTATGGATCTTGGCTGTTTGATCCTGGACAGTGGCTCTCACACTCACTAGTCCTCGGCCTCCTTCCTTACAGACAGTGTACAGTCTCAGGGCGCAGGATTTGGGTGGAACCCTGCATGCATGGTTAGGAGCTTCTATGTCTTAACGTCTGTGGTCTGCATCTCTTCCTTTGTCCAGCTTATTATTCCTGCAGGATATCTGATTACTGGCAGGGTGTAGCTGTTTATTGCCCAGATCTTGTTCTTGCCATTGAGCTGACTTCTTCGGACTTGCCTAACTTGTTGTAGATACTTGGCTGTGGCTCCTTTCCATGCAGCCTCATTGAGGTTGCCATTAACTTGTGGTATACTGAGGTACTTGTGGCTGTCCTCAATGTTTGCTGTTGTTCCTTCTGGGAGTGAAACCCCTTCTGTGTGGACTACCTTCCCTTTCTTTGTCACCATCCAATCACACTTCTCAAGTTTGAATGATGTTCCGATATCAGTGCTGTAGATCCTGGTGATGTGGATCAGTGAGTCAATGTCTTGCTCGCTCTTGGTGTACAGCTTTGTGTCATCCATGTAGAGGAGGTGGCTGATTGTGGTTCCATTCTTGAGTTGGTATCCAAAGCCAGTCTTGTTGATTATTTAGCTGAGGGTGTTCAGACCGTACGCAGAAAAGCAGCGGGGACAGGGCGTCTCCATGGTATGGGCCACATTTGATGGAAACTTGTGCAACTGGCCTCAAGGGTGCTTTTACGCAGCCCCATCGAGTTTGCAATGAGGGCTCCCACAGACCTGTTGATGTTGTACATCTCCAAGCATTCAGTGATCCACGAGTGCGGCATTGAGTCGTTGGCTATCTTCTAATTAATCCAGGCTGTGCACAGTTTGTTGTGTCAGGTTTTGGAGTCTTGGGTGTCAGTTCGATCTATCAGAACTTGGTGTTTGGCTTCTCTGGAATCTCTGCTGATGCCCTTCTGTGCTGTGCTCATGTAATGATCCATGTGCCCACTTACCTCAGTCACTATAATACTTGATATATATATATATATTTGTGTGTGTGTGTGTGTGTGTGTGTGTGTGTGTGTGTGTGTGTGTGTGTGTGTGTGTGTGTGTGTGTGTGTGTGTGTGTGTGTGTGTGTGCGTGCGTGTGCATGTGTGTGTGTGTGTGTGTGTGTGTGTGTGTGTGTGCATGTGCATGTGTGTGTGTGTGTGTGTGTGTGTGTGTGTGTGTGTGTACGTGTGTGTGTGTGTGTGTGTGTGTGTGTGTGTTGTTGGGGGATTATGGAAATACACTGTATCCATTTGAGGACTTGGGTTCCTCTGTTTTTTGGGGTTTTTTTCTTCCATTTTTGCAGGTTTGTGCCTCGCTAAGTCTGACACACTCATTATGTCCTTGAGCAAGACACTTCAACCTCCTTGCCTTCTGGTGGTGGTCGGAGGGACCAGTGGCGCCTGTGTGCAGCAACCTCGCTTCTGTCATTGCGCCCCATGGCGGCTGTGGCTCATCACCACCAGTGTGTGAATGTGTTGTGAAGCACTTTGGGAGGTTGTAGGTCTCTAGATGGCGCCATTTAAATGCAGGCCATTATCCATTTCCTTTGTTTGAGGTTTTGTTTCCCGGCTCTGAGTTTGAGTTCAGTTGTCAGTGAGACAAACAGGCGTGCTGTTGCCATGGTCTTTGACAGTTTTAACAATAATAATAACTAAGTTAACAATCATAGTCTTTACTACTGCTCTAATCCCAAACTCAGGCACGAACCATCTGAGCTAGTTTTTATTAGCTCGAAGTTGGACTCCGATCAATCACACTGGACAGCAGAGCTAAATGGGCAGCCTGGCAAACCGTCCTATATGTGTGAATTGGAATTCTCTCCACAACCCATAGACAGAGCTCAGTCATGTGGTGGGATCTACAGTTTTCTTTTAAACTGTCTCTGCATGCTATTGGACAACGGACAACGTGCAGTACTCACCGGTATGTGTATCAGCCAATGGGGCAGTACACCATACACTGTGGAAGAAGATGCAAAACACATCCTTTTTTCTACATTAGGAACGTAAATACCACGTCTGCTGTCGACTCAGAGAAAAGCCCATCCAAATAGTCCAAAGTTGATGCCAACGCCGTTTCAAACGAGTTTCCACCATCTTTGTTTTTTTTTTTTCTCAGTAGCAGTAGCATCAGCCCACCAAAGCGATGGAACGCTGTGAATGGCAACACAAGACTGTTCAGTCATGCGTAGGCTCCTATGGAGCGTGGCTACACTCGCATGCAGAGCCAAAACCGCCTTGCTTCGGCTGCTGTCTGTCAAGATTTCTAGACTACCTTAGGAAATCTTTGTACCTCAGATTTAAAGACTTGTGTGTCTAAATGTTTACCTGCATAAAATCATGTGTTCATGGCCTTTTTAGTCCCAAAAACACTCAGTCCATCTGTCCGTTTTCACCTATTTATTCAAGTTTGGGCCATTGGTGTAGCAGCTCCAGCAGAGAGGGCTACACTTCAGTTTCTCCAGCAACCCCCACCAACTCCATCGGCAGGATCGGCAATGTGGAGAAAAAATCCCACCAACGTGTCCTGGGTTGAACTGGCGGTCCTGTCAGAACGACATTCCTGGAGCACCTACCCTGGGAGGCATCCAGGTATTCTCACCAAGTGCTCGAACCAACTCAGCTGGCTTCTGTCAACGTGGAGGAGCAGCGGCTCTACTCTGAGTCTCTCCTGAAGGCCTGAGCTCCTCACCCTATCTCTAAGGGCTAGCCTGGCCACCCGAGAGAGGAAACTCAATTTGGCCGCTCATATTCATGATCTCGTTCTTTCGGTTATTACCCACAGCTCGTTAACATAGGTGAGAATTGGGATTGCCAGTCCACTCTTCTTCTAGTCGAGAACCATGGAAACAGATTTGTAGGTACTGATAATTATCCCAGCCACTTCACACTCAGCTGTGAACCTCCAAAGCAAGAGCTGAAGTTCAGTTTACTGGAGCTAAGAGGACCCCATTATCCACTAAAGGGAGAGACAAGGTTCTTTCTGTCACCAAACTGGACACCCTTGATCCCACGGCTGCACCTAGAAATTCAATCCATAAAGACAACGAACAGAACAGGTGTCAAATTTCTGCCATGGCAAAGTCCAACCCACACCTGGAAGAGGTCTCACTTATTGCTGGCAATGCAGACCAGGCTCGTTTTCTTTGTACAGGGACTGACGGGCTCTTAACATTCACCCCATACTTCTTGAGTGCCCCCTACACCAGTGGTTCCCAAACTTATTTAGCCGCGCACCACCTTCTATGTCAACGCACCCCCCAGCCCCCACATCAGGGCATGGATATATATATATATATATATATACATGTACATATATATATATATATATATATATATGTACATGTATATATATATATATATATATATATATATATATATATATATATATATATCAGACGTCAAGCTAAACAGACAGGGTTAAAAAAATATGATCGACCTTTTTCCCCATCACTTTCATTTTTTAAATAGTAATTAATAAACATTCGATACCATTACAATTTCCTTTGATTTAATTTGAAATAAACATTTAGAGTGGCCAGGTAGCACATAAAAAATGCAATTTAACAGTTTTCTTAAAGTAGGAACGTTTAACCTGTGCGGCCAGAGCGCTCTCCTTCCTTCTGCTCTGCGTAAACCTGAGCTGATCACCTACTTGTGCGTAATCAAATGTCTATAGGGGACCAGATATAGCCATGATGTTCACTTTTGCCTCTGACCGACTTATTGCTGTTTTATGGTGTGGCTGAATCTGCGATCCGCTGCCACGCGGACTGGAACAACACATGCTGCAGTAACATGAGTTCAGGTTCGGAGTCACTGGCTGGAGCGGACCCGACTTTAATACGTTATCCCAAAATAGAAGCTAATATCTTAATTTGACCTGGAATGAAAAATGTTTTAAAACCTCTTAAAAGTTTTTATCACAGAGGAGGCAGCGCTCATTTCTGCCTTCAGTCTGACGGCGCGCCGGAGTTTGCGCAGCGTGCGCGCTTATTGAATCTCAGTGTGTGTGTGTGTGTGTGTGCGCGCGCGGCACAGCTCCATGAGCCACTCAAGTCACCGCGTCTCGTTATTGGCGCTATTAAAACCAATGTTGTAAAATGACTTCTGCCCAGCCCAGATGTGCTCACTTGTGCACCCGTGAGCCGTGGTTCCGCTGGAACGCGTCTGACCTCTGACAGACGCACTCTGAACTTCAGATCTCCGGCACGCTGTCAATAGCCTGAATGGGAATCATTTCTTGATTTATTTAGTTACATCCACAATGTTCTGTGTGTGAGGTTTACAACGTCAGAACACCTGCATGAGACAGGTGTTAATTACAATCTGCCAGAATGACTCGCCACCTTCAGATTCCTCCAACACCGTTAAAAATGATCAAATACGGAACATATTGGCGTGCGCAGGCCAGAGTGCTGAAGCTCGACGCATTGTTATTATGAAGCTAGGGCACATGTGCAGGACACACACACACACACACACGCACAAAAATATACTTGTTTACAATTACATTTATTGTGCCCACTTACTTTTTCTTAGGCCCACCCACAAATGAGTTTCTACGCTAATGGTGACATATGACAGACTTCTCTGAGCTCCGCAGCCATTACACTTTTCACCTCGCGCACCCCCTATCAGCAGGATGCGCACCCCTGCACCATGCTTTGGGAATCCCTGGGACCTTTCCAGGGAGGTTTCGGAGCGTGATCTTCAGTTCCCCCCTTTGGTTTGAAACACAGTTGGTTGCTTGTGGTTTCATTTCTGATCGCATGCCTGACTCTTCAAAAAATTTACACCATTTGTTTCAAAATTACATTCCAGAAGTTAACAAATAATTTCTTAAACCTTAAATATTAACGAAAAGTAGAAGGAAATAATTTCATAGCCCACTTAAATGTTTCCTGTTGTAATCTGTTGTTGTTCTAACGATATTTTGGATTATCTGAGAACATTTATATTTTCCATTTGGTCAGATGAAGCTGAGATATCGTTCTCTCCAGGAGATCCTTTCACTGAGAACGTCCTGGAGGATTGAACCATCTGAGTCCACAGAAAACGGGTCCATCGTCCTCAGAACCTGACCATGTTTCTGATGAACTAACTCCTCATGTGAGAAAGCTCTAGGTAGAACTGAATGCTGGGTCAGAACAGCTTCATAAGGAGCTCCAAAGAGGAGCCAGATATGTTTTACTTTGTAAGAGTTGGAAAAATTCCAGGAATGAAGAGACTATGGTCGAACGGTAGTGGGAAGGCCAACAACACCACAATAAAGGGTATGGCTGGAGCAATCCTGAGCGCTAGCTGGTCAAACCAGATCAGGAACACCAGATCGTGCTTCATGATCTTTCATTCACTCGGGACATTTACCGAGTTCATGCTTGAGTCTGACTCCAGGGTCTGTGATGGGCCGTACACACTTCCTGTGGGATCTGATCTCTCTGTTTGGGACAACTGAGGCATCCAATCATAAACAGGACACCCAGTCCTTCCTCTGCAGGGGTCCAAGTGTCTTTTCTTCACTTACCTACACAAAAATGCGGAAATCCAGGTGTTTGGCTCATTTGTGTGTCGCCGTTTGGTTTCGTTTACTGGATGTGTGTGTGTGTGTTAGACTAGCTGCAACACACACTCTCCTCTGCTTTCTGAACACACCTGTCTCAGCTGTAACCATAGCGATCTTTGGTCCTATCCTGTCCCTGCCTGGCAGCGTTCATCCCGCCTGCAGGAATTCAGGCCCGATGGAGGCCTCGGACCCCGTTGTTCTGCTGACCCAGATGGCTGTCATGCTTGAGTTGGGCGTCCCGTAGAAGCTTTGCTCTCTTTTTTGCGCTCCTTATCTTATTTTTAAGACACGTGAAACTCGATTCAGAGGTAATTCGTCACGTTATCACTTTCAGCTATAAAACCAAACCAGTCATTTACAAAGTTCAGCTTCATGTTGCTCTCTAGATGCTCTCGTGTTTGTTGTAGAGATTGAAAACTTTTAGAACGTTTAAAAAAATTGAAAAACTTTGTCCAGCTGGTATAAATTTACAAAAGTAATTTTTGTTGTTTGGTGATGCTTCAGAGGAAGAGCTCGTGGAAGTAATTATCTGGAGTATTTAATTTGTGTGTGTGTGTGTGTGTGTGTGTGTGTGTGTGGGAGGGGGGTAAGGGTTTTTGATACAACCCATTTGTGAGGGTCTATCTAAAATGGACACGTGAACTATTTGATTCCAGATTCTCGTGTGGGAGTTCAGATCAGTAAATCCAGAGCTTCTTCACCTCAGCAGTTCGGGTCAGTGCCCTCACTCCTGCTGAAGTCCTGATCTGCATGTCTGTTTTTTCTCCATTCTGTCCTGTCAGGGTGGAAACATCAAAACTTGGAGGGTATTAGACATCGAGGATCGGGTTTCTAAGTGGTTCCTTCTACATCAGCTGAACGTTTGCTTTTTAACCCGATTCATAGCAGGGGTGTGAGTGAACTGGTCCTCAGTCAGCTCCTCCCTCCTCCTCAACCAGGAGCAATCAGACAAACAACAAAACAACGCGTTGTTTATAGCTCCTCTCTGCAGCTCTTTCACAGCTCTTAAACGTCACACATTTGGATGCCATCAGTGTTTTTCCAGGCTTTCGTCCTGCTGCTTTAATAGGATTCAGACAACAAAGTTCAAGCCTGAACAATTTGGTTTTATGTGATGGAATAAGCTTCAGCAGCTGGAAGGAAAAGGAAACGTTTAGAGGGACAGGAGCACTTCTGCATGTGCAGCTCAGTTTCAGCTCCCTAACAAACGGTCTTTTCTACATTTTTGTTGATCAGTTATTGAAATAATTTACTATTGAAGGGGATGTGAACCTTTGTTAAACAAGTTAGAACCCATCTATGTTCTCACTTAAAGCGGTCTCAGCAGTTTTATTCTTGGCAGTTTCAGTACCTTCCAGAATGAGCCGTTTCAGTAGCCTCGTGAACTAGACCAAATTCTTGCTTTGCAAAGTTTGGTCTAGGAACACTCCACTGGAACCTCTGCAGCCCCAACAGCATTCTGGCTGGCCAATCACAGCTCTCTAGAGGGGTTTCAAACACATAAAGAGCTGTGATTGGTCCATTATGGTGGGCCAATCATAGTATCTGCTTAGTGAACAAATCACAGAGCTTCTTAGGTGTGTTCTTGCTGTGCGTTATTTCTAATTCCATGTTGCCGTTCTTTTTTAAAACACAGAAACGGTTTTGTTACCTGTTATTGACGCTACGTTTCGTCGATGGCTGCCGGCTTCTTCAGGCTGACGCTGATGGTGGTGCGTCACTTCCTTCTCCGTTTATCTGAGGGCAGCAGAGGACGTTGTCGCCCTCAGCAAAAGAAGAAGCAGAAAGTACAATAAAAAAGTCAGCCGTAACAGATCATTGCTTAAGAGAAAACCATATAATGGACTGGGACAGCACACGGATCATAACCACTGAACAACAAAAATACAAAAGATGGATCAAGGAAGCAATCGAGATAAGGAGACGTGGATGTGGGACCATGAACAGGGACGACGGAGTTTACACGCTGGACCACGCATGGGACTGCATCGTCGGAGAGGGGAGAGCAGGCAGTAGAGGGCGACAACGTCCTCTGCTGCCCGCAGATAAACGGAGAAGGAAGTGACGCGCCACCATCAGCGTCAGCCTGAAGAAGCCGGCATCCGTCGGCGAAACGTAGCGTCAATAACAGGTAATAAAACCGTTTCTGTGTTTTAAAAAAGAACGACAACATGGAATTAAATCACAGAGCTTTATCCGCTTTGTGGACCAATCAGGGCACTCTATATGCCTGGTGGGTGGGATGATGCAACAGAGTGAAACAAGAGGATGTCACATTCATTGTCCAGTGGAATGCGGAGATCATTTGAAAGACAACGGTAGAACCCTCCCCACAACCGAGAGCCGTCAATGGAGCGTTGCCAGACTAAATAATACATTTATTTAGTCTGGCTTGCCAGGCTACCGTTTCAGGGCTCTTTATAAGAAACAAACTGTAACTGGCCATGCCCATCCATTCCCTGATTGGTGCTATTAGGGGAGGAGCTCTGACATCTGGTAGACTCGGAGTAGAGCCGCTGCTCCTCCAGCTTGATGGGGGGTGGGGTTGATGTCTTCATTTGTGACATCACAATACGGGATTTGTTTAAGGAGCTTGTAGAAGCATGATGACAGAAAATGGATAGACTTTCTTTCTAGTTTGAAGTTTATTAAGGCAGCAGAGACCCACGTGGCAACACAAAAGGATGCTAAAAGTAAGATTTACCGTAACTCCTCTAATACAGGCCCGGGCCTGTATTTGACTCAAGCTCATCAAGCTCCAGGCCTTTATTGGAAGGAGGACCAGAATTAGAGGCAGGCCTCTATTTCTATTTGAGCAAAATGAACTAATGGTTCGCTGGAGTTTTTGACAATTAAAATTGTGCCCACATTTTCAAAGTTAAACACATTTCTTTTAACAACGGTAGTTCCTGCTTCAGCCCTCTCCCCCCTCCCCCTGCGCAGCGGCCGCAAACTCACCGATGCGCCTGCAGCCTCTCGGAGTTCCTGCTGCTCTAAACATTAAAATAATTATTTCATTTTCTGTTCCTCACTTCTGATTACCTTCAGTGGTGTCTGTTTGTTGCAACCACCAGGTACAAAAACTAACTTGTTTTTATTTGTCTATTTTTCTGTCCTGCCTGTTTATTATCTTCCTGCATCTCCTCTCAATCCTAAAGAAAAACTGCTACCTGGGTTCATATATATTCACCTCATGAGTTACCTTTGAACTGCAGTTCTAAAAGATCTACCGACCACTAAAACAGCAAAGTGCTTGCCGTCCGCATCAGTTAGGTGCGTCACAGAGGACAAAACAGGTGATGCGCCCCGATCCACAGCAGCGAAACGCATCAGGCACAAATTAAAGACAGAAAACATAAAAGGAAATGAGCCGACATGAACGATCGCGTGTTAAATTAGTTTTTGAGGTGGCGACACCTGATTTGATAATGTTACTGTGGCCGTGCTCAGGACGCAGATGTCTGGAGCGCGTCAACAATCGGAGCTTTGCATACGCAAGCTGGTTAAGGTTAGGATGGGGGTGAGGGGAATGTTAAATTGCAAGAGGGTAAACGTCACAATTTGGTTAAATGTCCGTTTTACAGTGGGTGTCAGTACCGACGCTCTGGTTATTCAGAAAGCTCTTCTGAAGGTTGCAGCAAAGATTTGACAAACGAAACCACCGTTTTAACCCTGACTCCGTTTCCAACACACGCAGCCTAACCCCCCCTTTCCACGGGAGCCGTCAGCAGCACGTTACTGCAGCAGCACGTCATAGCTGCTGATAGGAACCGCTGTGGTCAACAGAACCTTTTCCACCGGAGCCGTCAGCAGCGCGAGTCGGCCGCGTCTCAGGAGCAGCATGTCGCGGCCTTTACGCGCCGGTTCTATTTTCTACGCGTGACGCCTCTGAAACGGGTCAAGTTCAACATTTTTGGGGAAGGACAGACAGGAAATCGGACGCGGAAACGGAGCGAAGCTCCCGAGATTTTCAGAATAAAGAAACGTACTGCCCTCCGGTTGCTTTACTTTTAAAAAAGTTACTATTTGTGCGGCCCCGTGGGAAGTTATCACCTAGCTAGCGGTCTCCTATGTTTTTCAGGTCCGTATTGGCGATTATAAAACGGACAGAACATTAAACATAAACCTTTTGGAGCCATGTTGTAGTTTTCTCCTGCTTGTTGTTGTGTTTACTGACGAAGTCACTCGTGTGACTTCGTGCTCGGTCGGTGACAGCTGCTCCCCTGCTGCTTCGCGTCTCGTGGGAAGGGCCAAGCAGCAGCTTACGCGAGCAAGACGTGCTGCTGCAGTAACGTGCTGCTGACGGCTCCGGTGGAAAGAAGGGGTAAACCCACCATCGGACGTTTGTGGTGGTCAGATGGGTTTAGTCCCAAATTGAATTCAGCTGTAGTCGTTTATTTTCCGAGAGTTTCGTTTAAATCTGTGCCACGGCGTGTGAGGATTTCGCTAACAGAACTTTGTTTTTGTTCTTGGTGGGACGCTTTGTTCCAGCTGCAAATAATGAAGAAGGACACACAAGGAGTACCAACACCTACGCCATGTTTTTTAATAACAGCTCGTGTTTCCGTTTAGTCAGATAAGGATTATAAAAAATTCCCCATAACAGTGGATCTTGTGTGTGTGTGTGTGGGGGGGGGTGTCGCACCATTCCTACTGTCGCGTGCCCGTCCCATTTACCGGTTCCTTTAAAACCCAGTTCCGTTAGAACTTATGAGACGTTGCATCCATCAGGGTTCGAGGGGATGTCGGCGAGTATAATTGTACTAGACCCGGGTTTGGACCATCTAAATAGAATCTTGTCTTTTATTTTAAAGGTGAAATGACTTGCACGAATAGCCAGCCCCAGAGTGCTACACTTCTTTTAAACTCGTTACCTTTTGGTTAAGATACTAGAGAGAAGTCTGGAGGCAAGCCAAGCCTCTCAGCAATTGTTTGGGCTACCCGGAATTAATTGCGCCTCTAACAGCTTATGTGGGAGGTTGGTAACTATAAAATGATTTATGCTAGTTGATCAGGCTATCATAAGTTTATCAATTTATTTATTAATCCAACCTTCCAGCTGATTTGAGACTTTTTCAACCTGCAATCAGAGCCAAAATAACCTTGAATATTCTGCTTTTATCGCCGTTAAGACAACTCGTTACTCGCAAGGAGGGGGAAGTTAAAACTTCCCTTATCTTAAGGTTTCTTTATATTATTCTATTATAAACTGTAAAGTAAGTCCCGATAATTCAGAGACCGATCATCGATATGCTTACCTCTGTGCAATTTATGGCCAGGGCCCCAAACGTGAAGCTTTAGAGAAAACCTGAAAGAATCAGGATTATGTTTCTTTTTCAAAAAAGGTTTATTACAAAATCAAAATACAAAAATGGGTAAATGAAAAAACAACTGCTATCCCCCACGGAGGAATTAGTTCAAAATGATTAAATAAGAGTTAGTTTACACTAGCTCTTGTCTTCTCTGAATCTCCCCAAAAACTGAACCCCTTCCGATCTGAGCTGCATCCTTTTATATCATTTCTGAGACTGCTCTAAACAATGTAAGAGTCACAAGTCATTCTCTCCTGACAGTTTAGGTCAAGGGGTCATTTACCAAATACACTTTTTTAGCTCTACATAAGACATTTGGTATCATTTTCACTACATGCAGTATTCACATGAGGGCACAAAAGTTACATGCTGCACTCCTGGAATGAGAGCACAGGTCATAGATCTTCATGTTGGTAGCAAATTGTAGATCTTCCTTCAGCATTCTTGAGAGCTTCTGGGTCCAGTTGGACTTTCCTCACTCCATGCCAGTCCTTCTTTTCCCGCCAGAAGTGGAGTTAGGGGCGGGCCCATGGGTGGACCCATGGGTGGATCCAGAGAAGCCAGCCTGTCTTTTGACCCTTTGCCTAGTTCTGTCCTCACCAGCAAGTCCTGAACTATTGTCTTCTTGACCCTTGTGTGACCCTTGTCTCTGACCACTGTTTCTAAGCCTTGACCGGTTGCTCGGACTTGCAACACTACCATTAATAGGGAACCCAGTTTCCATCAGATACATTCATCTAGATATAGATCAGATAGATTCATGTAAACACAAAGACAAAACAGATCATCCAAGCATCCCGGATGTGTAGGATTGGTCTTCCTGATCCCTGGTCATTCACACGCTCAGCTGGAGCTCTGGTACTTTTAAGACGCCTTTTTTTTTCAGAGATTTGTGTTTTTTATTCCTGGTTGTAGGCGTGTGCATGGGATGGAAGTGTAAAGGATGAGTCGTTAACATCTTACTTATGAACCATAAAATGTGAGATTCCATAGAAATATGAAATATCAATCTGATGGATCTTTGACTATTTTAACCAGAAGATCAGAACTTTTTATTGCAGGGATTAAGCGACACTTCGTATTAACCCCGAGGAAAGAGAGAGAGTCAGGTTTAAAATAGTTAAGACATTTATTTCTACACAATTTAAACAAGACTAACTTTAATACTCTGTGTACTGATGGACTAAGGTGGAGTGAGACGTGAGATGAACGATGGTGGTGCGTGTGTGGAATGTTATCAGAACCAGCGGATCCGGAGAAGCGGTTAGTTCTGAGTGGGAGTGAATGTTTCGCTCTAAACTTTAGTCGGAGATTTATAACACACATCAGACGCCATCTGTCGGTCTACGTACCCCAGGGGAAGCCTCCGTTAGATCCAGAATGTCAAGGTCCTCTTGGACCCTCCTTGGTACTGAAGCCGGTAGAAAAGCAGCGGTGCTGACCAAACTAGTCTTGGAATGCTTCCAGGTCACGACAGGTTATCACTGGCGTCTCCGAGACCCTGAAGGGGTCGTGAGGTTCAGCTTTTATTCTGAAGGAACCGTTGCGGTCGGGTGTAACTTGCAACAGATTTTATCCAGCTTGTCGAGGTTCTTTTGGCTGAAGAGGAAGTCCGGATGGCCGGTCCGAGACTTCTCTAGAATGCTTGAACCAAAGAAAAGGTGGCGTGGGATAGTTTTTATAATTGTCATATTTTGGTTTACTGGCGAATCAGAATTTGATGTGCAAAAGAGGGTTTATACAAACACCACAGAAAACCACACCCAGCCAGAAACGAAGGTTCTGATTGGATCAGACAAAAGGAAATGTGTCGTGTGACTTTAGCATTACGTGTCATTAGTGTCTAGTGCAAATGTCCAAGATTATAATAACTTGTAAAATACTACTGATCGCAGGATTATAATATCAAGTACTAACATTGTCATTTCACAGATTGATTGAACATTGGGCTCACATTATTATTGGTAATAACAAAGTTGTTGATTATGTGTTTATAACAATAGTTCTTGTCTTTGTCTTGAGCTGTAACAGGTGAAGCAGTTCAGATGAGCAGAGTGCATGAAAGACCTTGGCCACTATCTCATGTAGATTAGCCTGTCAGAGACTTTATGTCTCTGCTCGAGCAGACGCAGCAGATCATGACCTTTAGGTCAAAAACAGGACATTCATGATGCCACCGAAGACTGGCATTAGACATTTAGGGATCCATTTGTTCTCATATGAAAACTGCCTGACGCTGATTTTACGCAGCAAGAGTAAATAGGGTTAGTGTCTTCTGGTATTAGAGTTCCAGTCGGACCATCATGTGGAGAATTTCTAATGTTTTTAATTAGGCTGGAAATCAGTTCCACCATGCGGGAATGTCGATGCGTGTGACATTCATAGGAGCTGCAGAAATGCAGAGTCAGAGGAAATGTATTCAAGAGTTTAGATTGTTTGATTAAATCCATCCATCATCCATCTTCTGAACTTGCTTGTCTACGCAGGGCCACAGGGGCTGGTGCCTATCTCCATCAGCCTTTGGGCAAACAGGTGGGGTACACCCTGGACAAGTTGCCAGTCCATCGCGGGGCATTTCCCTAAACCAGGGTGTCAAACTCAAACTCACATGGGGCCGAAATGAAACTCTGGGACGGAGTCGAGGGCCAAACTTAATATTTTTGAAAAAGTGACGACAAATTTGCACATTTTCTTTATCAACATATATGCAATTTTGAAACTTTAAATTTGGTAACAAACATATTTCTGCATTAACACTGAATGTGGAATAACCAAATTACACACGAGCGAGTCAGTTTTAAATAAAAGGCATCAGTGGTATTCATTACCTGTGGTATAATCAGCATTTTTAAAATCTATTCAGGATTTATGTTTTCTTGTTTATTCATTTTTCTTATTTTTTATTCTCCTTTTTTTCTCCTGTAATACGTGTCATCGCTGCTGTGACGTCTAGCTTTCCCCACTGAGGAACAATAAAGGGATTTTCTATTCTATTCATCTATCTGCAGCCTTTCCACTTCCTGTTTACTGTAGGTTAAATCTTTTCTCACGGGCCAACAACAAAATAAAAATATCATTTTATCTTAAATGAAAATGCAACATCTCACCTGTTAACTTTCATGTTTTGGAGCAGAAAAAGAGCAAAAAACCAACATATTGAAAGCTCAGTTTGCTCCACTGGTTTACTGTGATGCTCACCTGTTCCAGCCAGATACCTGCATCATGGGGTTGATCTGAGCTGAGGAGGAGACTCCTGTTGTTTTGTTCATCTTCATCATAATAATGACAACATTAGATGACAACAGGTGCTCACATAGGTTTGTGCTGATGAACATGTCTGAGCAGCTTGACCACGTTGTTGTGTGTCGGGGAGGAAACACGACGACAGAGTCATGCTGGTTTGAGCGTGTCGCTGCTCGCTGGAGTTATATCAGCTTTGTCTGGACGTTAGTTGGAACACTTTCTCTTTCAGTCGTGAACACATTACTGAGCGGCTAGAATCTCCGTTTCTGGGCTTCAACGTCAGAAAACAGCTGAGTGAGCTCGGCGCTGAGTGAGAGGAGTGTAGTTTGTCCGAGACAGCGGAGCTGCAGACACCGGCAGCAGGCGCTGGAAAAAACACAAAGGAGGGGGCATCATCGGCTCCGCGCTGACGCCGCAAAGCATCATGGGAGTTGAAGTCTTTGCGGTAAAATCGGCCACCGGGCCAGTTTTAATATATTTTTGATATTTATCTCACGGGCCACATAAAAATGCTCCACGGGCCTTGAGTCTGACATATGTGCCCTAAACCATGAATGACATTTAAATTTGAAGGAACCAATGTGTGAAGATACCCAGGAGCTGACACTTGCAATGTTCTGGATCATTTTTGGACTGATTTGCTTGTCTCCAGCTTCACCGTCTCCATCATCAGCTGGTACGCTGCCTCCTCTGCTTTGGTCAGGAGGAGAAGGCAGCGTCTATCCTGCTCAGCTGAGCAGACGGTTGGCTGCCCCCTGCCTCCACTCAAGGACCTTTTTCACCTCCAGGACCAGGAAGTGGGCAGATTTACATCTAGTCGCTGACTTGATCTGTTCAAGGTGCACCCTTCTGTCAGGAGGTCTAATGAAATATTTGATGTAGTGACTGATGTTGCTGATCTAGTCACTTTATTGCATCTACATCTCTGTAGATAGTTTGTATTGCTGTATTTGTCGTTTCTGACCCCCCCCCCCCCCCCCCGTGTCTTTTTATATTTTTATATATTTTTTATTAATGGCTGCACCAAACTAGCTAAACTAGTTCCTCGTAGTTGTCGGATGCTGTTGCACATCTACTAAAGTTGTTCCGTTTAATTTAAAGACAGATCAGAGCTGGGGGGGGAGTCTCAGATGATTGTAATCTGGGATGTTTTCTCGGTTCAAACAGAAAAGTGCAACGTACGAAGCTTTTAGTCTGTAGTTGATTAATGCCAGCTGATATACTAACCACCCCCCTGAGGATCATGAGGGAGTTTGTTATCCTGGTCCACTCCAGAGAAACTGTCCTGGGATCAGATTTAAAGCTGCTTCGTGGGTTGTGTGTGGAAACAGCAGAGCTCGTCTGTTTAATGTTTCAGTTTTGATAAAGATGGCGTCCTGCAGTCTTCTCTCAGACCCCTGATCTTCTCTGTTGTGGACAGGCTTGCCCTTAAGGTGCCAGTGGACAGTAGAGTCCTGACCTAAAGGTCACATCCTGTTTGTGTCGTCGTTTGATTTTGTTGGTTCCTGGGGACAACATGTCATGAAGAAAGGAAAAACAACAGGAACAAGAAAAGAAAAACATTCTTATGCTTACTGTGAAACAGCACGAGACAAACGGCAGCCTCAGGCAGCTTCACCTGCATCAATAACAAACATCAACATGTACACATGTTTGTGTTCGGCCTGCTTGGTGGAGTCATGGTTTTAGTGTGGGTCGGGCCCTCAGACGTCCCTCAGGACCTCATTAGTTTGCTGAAACTGTTTCCTGCTTATTGCTTATCAGCAATCTGCCATCATTCCAGCTTCTCAGAGAGCCAGCCGGAGTCTCCGGGCCTCGTGAGCTGCTGCCTGATGGTTGCAGCTCTGCCTCATTTGAGATGTTGCAACAGAGCTGCTGCACACGACCAAATATGGAGCTGTTTTTGCAACGTTTGCCGCAAACACCGAGTTTCAGAATGAGCTTCGTACAGAGACGAAAAGGGGGAAAGGGTTCTGCTCGAAGCTCTGAATTAATTATTTACCAGATGAGATGTTCCAGCAGGAAAACGCTCTGCTCAGCGAGGGTTTTAGGTTGGTTCAGACGGTCGCTGCCTGCAGTTCAGAGCTTTTGGTCTAATGGGTTTGATTCTGTTTTACGGCATTGTCAGATGTTGAGTTTCTACACGTTTACTTTCCTGATTTGAAACTTCCAGATAAAAACGTATTTACAGTCTTCCTCTCAGTCCCAAATGTTCTCTTTGTTTACAGTTCTATAGTAAAGTCAGCTGTTCTGACTGGTCATGTGATGTCTCCGTGATGAAAAACAAGAGTTCAGGATGTTTCTAATCACACACACATTTCTGCTCTGATGGGTTGCCTCTGTTGGGAGGAAATGTTCTGATAAACAGCCTCCATCGGACCTTCTCACCAGACGGACTTTCTGCTGAGACTTTTCGCTCCTGCTGTGATTGTTTGGAATGATTTCACCGTTTTTGCTCTCAGCCGCCTAACACATTTGTTCTTAAGCGCTTTGATTGCAGCCTTCTAGTGTTCTACTCTTTCATGCTTCCATTCCTGGTGTTTTCAGGCTGAATGTTTAGCTCTGAGACAGATTTCTGTTTTAAACAGGACTTTTGTGCCAGCAGAGAAGTCTATAGGGAACCTCATGGTCGGCGCCCTGCTTCCCGGAACGTTACCATTCCAGATTTTAACTTAAGGCTTGTTTTAAACACACAGCAGAATCCATCTTCACAGGATTTAAGCAGCATTTCTGATTTAGATTTTCTGATTCCACCAGATTCTGAGACGGAAAGCTTTCACTTTGAAGTTTTCCTGAAAAGCCGAAGGAGGAGCACGAAGCCCGTTGTATCAAAACCGACTGAATCGTAGATGTTTTAGCTTCCGTAGCACTTATATTCATATTTAGCCAAATCTGTTTAGTGTTTAGGCCACCATCACAGACTGCCTATGTCATACTGCATCCAGATGTGTCTTCCAGGTGCGTGCTGCTAGCTAACGCCTGTCTCCTCCCCTCTGCAGGTGCGCTGTGCCTGGACCTGGGTAACCGGCTCACATGTCGCTGTCAGCAGGGCTTCACCGGCGATCGTTGTGAGATCAACGTCGACGACTGCGCGAGCAACCCCTGCCGCAACGCCGGCACCTGCGTGGATGGCATCAACAGCTTCACCTGCACGTGCACACTGGGCTTCTCCAGCAAGGACTGTTCCGTGCGCAGCACCCCTTGCAAAAGTTTTCAGTGCAACAACGGCGGCTCGTGTTTCACACACTTCACCGGGCCTGTGTGCCAGTGTCCGTTAGGTTTCATGGGCCAGCAATGTGAATACCCAACACCGGTCACCATGCCACCAAGAACCGAAGACGCCTCTCCTGCGCTGATTGCAGCTGTCGTGCTCGGTTTGGTGACTCTGACGCTGCTGGTGTGTGCCGCCATCCACCTTCTGCGTCAGCTTCAGTGGGGACGAAGGCTTGCAGCCATCTCTGGATCAGTGAAGAATGATCTGGAGACGGTAAACAACCGTAACGCCGTGATTGGTGGGGGCGGGCCCAACAATGGGAACCTACCAGGAGGGCCGTCAGGCAGCTTGAAGGAAAAAGAGGCCTTTCTCGTCCCTGGAGGTCAATGCAAAGTGTCCAATAAAGATGCAGCGTTGGTGGAGAAGAGCAGCGACATGTCCATGTTTAAAAACAAAATGGCTGACTGTAACCTGGCAAAGGAGGAGCAGCGCTTGGAAAAGAACAAGTTTGACCCGTAAGGCTGTGGAGAAGTGATGGGTGATGGTTATCTGTGTCTTTCTGTGGTTTTGTCTTTTCTCTGTGTTTCAGGACTCGGTTTTCCTTGCGGGAAGGCAAGTGGCAGCATGTTTGTCCTTTTATCTGATGCTTCCACCGTTCACCAAGTGTCTCTTAACGTCTGTGTTGTTGTTGCAGCTGAATCAACCCTCTGTCTTTTCTGCTCGAACAGTAAGAAATCCGACTCTTCCATCATCGTGCCCCCTCTCAGTTTTGCAAAGGACAGTCTGTATCGTCCGGTCTTCATCATCCCAGAGCAGATGGAGCAGTGTGTGTTTGCCACCGAGGTGAGCGTCTAACCATCATTTTTAAGATCCAACAGGAAAAATCCACAACCTGGTAAATACAGTTTGAGGATGAAGCTCCTCAGTCATCCAGGTTGTGGTCGTTCCACACAAAGCCACTGGAGATCAAGAGCCAACAAAAGAAGTCCAGTCTCCTTGTTTTCGAGCACTTAGGAGGACGCGTTTTCACAACAGCCTTTTCTACACACCTCAGACTTCTGGCTGTTGAAGCTGAACCTCTTTTGAAATGAAATATTTAAAAACCCTCCTGATAGCAGCGGGGGTGAATCTAGCAAACCTCCTTTCATTTATCTGTTCCACCTCAGAGGAAGTGTTGGATGTAGACCCTGCAGACGAGCTTCTCACTGAAATATGGTTTTTATTGGATGGTCAGATTTCAGTCTGCCAACTGAAGGGCACACCCCCTTTTACATAACCCGGGCCTAACCCCGGCTTTCCACCGGAGCCGTCAGCAGCACGTCTTGCTCGCGTAAGCTGCTGCTTGGCCCTTCCCACGAGACGCGAAGCAGCAGGGGAGCAGCCGTCACCGACCGAGCACGAAGTCACACGAGTGACTTTGTCAGTAAACACAACAACAAGCAGGAGAAAACTACAACATGGTTTGTGTTTTATGTTCTGTCCGTTCTATAATCGCCAATACGGACCTGAAAAACAAAGGAGACCGCTAGCTAGGTGATAACTTCTCACGGGGCCGCACAGTTAGTAACCTTTTTTAAAAGTAAAGCAACCGGAAGGCAGTACGTTCTTTATTCTGAAAATCTCGGGAGCTTCGCTCCGTTTCCGCGTCCGATTTCCTGTCTTTCCTTCCCCAAAAATGTCGAACTTGACCCGTTTCAGAGACGTTGCGCGTAGAAAATAGAACCGGCGCGTAAAGGCCGCGACATGCTGCTCCTGAGACGGGGCCGACTCGCGCTGCTGACGGCTCCAGTGGAAAAGGTTCTGTTGACCACAGCGGTTCCTATCAGCAGCTATGACGTGCTGCTGACGGCTCCGGTGGAAAGCAGGGGTTAGACAGATCTTCATCGTTACCATGGAGATGAGCTGTGGAGGTCGCCACAGGAGGTGTGTAGTTAGAGGCGGGTGTCTTTGGTGTCTTTACATGAACGCCCATTGTGGAACCAAAGAGAAGAAAGACTTTGTTGTTTATTATTTGGGTGTTTGGTTATTTGGGTGTTTTGGTTTTTCATCCAGTTCAATGCAGTAAACAGTCAGCGGACTTCTTATTTTCCAAGAAAACGTTTTGCTTCCCATCCAAAAAGCTTTTTCAGTCTAAACTGAAAACGGGACAGCAGCAGCTGAGGAGGTAGAGCAGGTTGTCTACTCATCAGAAGGTTGCAGGTTCTATCCTGGCTCCGACCAGAAAATGCTGCTGTTGCGTCCTTGGGCAAGACACCCAACCCACCTCGCCTGCTGTGGGGGTCGGAGGGACCGGTGGCTCCAGTGTTCAGCAGGCCTCTCCTCTGGCTACGTTGTAGCTCATCATCACCAGCGTGTGAATGACTGATTATGTTGTGAAGTGCCTTGGGGGGTTGTAGAACCCTAAGAAGGCACTATATAAATACAGGCCATTTACCCTTCTCCAGACTCAACAGGATCCTCAATGTGAACTAGTTTAGGAACCACTTAGCAGATCCAGATGGGGCGACGGTGGCACAGGAGTTAAGTGCTTGCCCCGTAATCAGAAGGTTGCAGGTTTGAGTCCCGCTCAGTCTGTTGCTGTTGCTGTGTCCTTGGGCAAGACACTTAACCCACGTCGCCTGCTGGTGGTGGTCGGAGGGACCGGTGGCGCCAGTGCTCGGCAGCCTCGCCTCTGTCATTGCGCCCCAGGGCAGCTGTGGCTACATCGTAGCTCATCCCCACCAGTGTGTGAATGTGTGAATGACTGATTGTGTTGTAAAGCGCCTTGGGGGGTTCCAGGACTCTAGAAGGCGCTATATCAAACACAGGCCATCCTCTGTCCCAGGAATCACCACGGTGTCTGTTGTCCTGGTCCACTCAGCTGATGTCAGTGATTATGGATGTGGTCCAAGACAAAAGTTACAGTCCAGCATTAAAAAGAGGACTTGGTCAGCCATGAACCCCAAACACACCTTAACGAATGTGTGTGCAGCAGTTAAAATGATAAAACTCTTTTCTTCTACACAAGGAGAAACACCTGATGACTCAGGAAACTCTGCCAAACCCAAAGAGTCTGGGTAGATTTAGGAGAACGAGTGAAACCAGCATGATGCATTTATAAACAACAGCATAAACTCTTATTTGGGAGATGAAAGAATGTGTAACAGCGTGGAAATCAGCCAGCATTGAGGGTTTTTATTTTCGCTGGCCCCCATCCCATTCCAACACATTTCCACTTGGCCTTTCCCCGGCCAGCCAATCACAGCCTGCTTTCTCGTTTGGGTGGGGTTTATGGATGCTATGGTAACACTGCATTCTTTGGGAAAGGGAATTTACAAGCTTTGGCCAGGAACAACAAAAAGAGTTGGAGCTCAGATAAAGTTTCCCAAACCTTTTAGTGGAAAACACCACCTTTTCTTGATGCCTTCTGAGGAGCATTGATTGCAGCATTAGGGGCGGAGCTTCATCAGGACGTGTGTTGGGGTTTTGTTGCTCTGATTGGTTGTGCGTCTGCCTGGTTGCTCTTGTTTTTCTTTCCTCCCCTTGGTGAGCTGGACAGAACCAGAAACCAAACTGATATAGGGCTCCACTGGCTCTCACCTGGACCAGGCGGAGTCTGTCTGGAGATGCTAGTGTGACATGTTTGCATATTGTGGTCTAACCCATATGGAAACTAGCCCCCAGACATTTATTGATGATGCTTTTTATCTTACTGAAGTATTTTTCCTGGTCTTATGTTGCCTGGAGGCTAAGTTGACGTAATATTTCAGAATTTCGAGGGTAAATGTTAGAATTCTTTGAGCTGTCTGAAGATGTGCTGCTCAACCAGCTGCATCGGGTCTGTTTCACAGCGAACCTTTTAACATGTAAAAGCACAGGTGCAAAAACAACGACTGCATTCCACTTCCGCAGTAGTGCGTGATGATTTTCCTGGAAATCGCGCTGAATTTCTTCTAAATGGAACGCAGCCTACGTTAACACACCGTTGACGTTGGTGTGACACAGGCTTGGTTTGTGCTGGGCTGCTCACCCTGTCATCCTGGGGATGGTTTTATTTTCCATAAAGAATCCGATTGGTCATGAATTTGTTTCCCAGCGATGGGAGTTGTACCCGTTTCTGGCTCCTAAACAGCTTCTCCATCTGGTCATCACAAACTCAGCTTCTCTCACCAACTTGCAGGTGTATGATCTAGGTGTATCAGATGATAAGGTCATTTCTATGGAATTACTATCTTCATCCTGTCCCATTAACTCCAAACACAAAATCTTTTTTTTTAGGAATATCAAAAGCATAAGCCCAGATATCATGGCAGGAGACCTCTTGCAGTTTTCATGTGACTTCATCAGCTGACGAAGCGGTGGATTTTCACAACACACAGCTGAGCAGCCTCCTTGATTATCATGACCCAGTCATATCCAAGCCTTTCACCCGCTCAGCACCTTGGTATACAAATGCACTACAGAAAATGAAAGCAGCTGGAGGGATTGTAGGGTGCTGCTTCGTCTACTCTGGTCTCACAGTCCATAAACAAATCTACAGAGAACACCAAAAGATCTATGCAGAATCCCTCAAAGAAGCACAATCCCTGTTTCACTCTGACACCATAAGAAACTGACCTGGTAATCCCAACAACCTTTCTCTCTGTAAACAAATTCCTTAAACCCCAATGCACGCCATCTACAGTCTCCACTGGAGAACGACGCAATAATTTTGACCACAAATCTTCCTTTATTGGCTTCACAATTAGGGATGGGTACCTTTGACATTTGAATCGATTCAGTACTAATTCCCGGTACCTAGGAATCGATACCGGTACTTAACGGTACCAATTTTCGATACTTTTGAGTGTTTAATATTTTAATTCTCTTTTATAATTAAATACATATTTTTCTCAATTTATAACCAAATTTGATAAATATCACGATAAATAACATACAACTGTTTGTATTTTAACATCGTCCTTGTAGTTTTATAAGCTGATAATTAAACTGAAGCAAACATCTTTACTGTGAACTAAATTTACTGTGTGTCTTCATTCCTTTTGCCGTCCTTTTTCAATTGATTTTTCCTACTGGGAAGTTAGAATTTCCGAGGAGAAAGCGAACGCACCATTAGATGATAACAATGGCGGCAATGGAAGCTAACATATCAAGCTAACGTTATCTTAAACAGTTTATTTAGCTGCTGGAGCAGATTAAAACGATGATGCCTCACACTTAGATCGTCACTGGTTTCATCTTCACCCAATCACCCGTCGCATTTAGTAAAGTGAAGCCAAACTTTAGAACGCGTTCATGTTCTTCTAGTCGGAATTTCGGAGTTCTGAGGAGAAAGCGAACACACCATTAGCGGAACAGAAGCTAACATATCAAGCTAACGTTATCTTAAACATTATATTTACCTACCGGAGCAGATTAAGATGAGGATGTCTCACTTAGATCGTTGTCGCTGGTTTCATCATCACCCAGTTACCCATCACATTTAGTGAAGTGGACCCAAGCTTTAGCGTGCGTTCTTTCTACCACGCTCTTGCGCATGCGCAGCTGTCTAGGCAAGTTCTCGTTGTGAAGGACGGGTACCGAAACGAGGCACCGTTTCAAATGAAGTGAATCGGTGCTCGGTCGGTACTGTGGAATTCGGTCGGTACCTTAAAAAGTACCGAATTCAGTACCCATCCCTATTCACAATACAACTGGACTCACCAACATGGCCTTCAGTTGATTCAAGTCAAACCTTGAACAGAGTACGTCTCTCAGACACTCCAGAACACGCTCTGCCACTTGTGAAGTCCCTCAGGGGTCTGTTCTTAGACTTATCCTTTTCATTCTTTACCTCTTCTCACTAAACCAAGTAATCAGTCGTCATGGCATCATTTCCACTGTTGTGATGACACACATCGATGACACACAGTTCTACATTAAAATAACTGCTGCAGCTCCGGCAACATCATCTAAACTCAAAGTATGTCTGCAGGAAATTAGTGTGGATGTGCCACAATGTTCTACAATTAAACACCTCCTGCATAGAAACCAACATGGTAGGCACCCCCCCACCCCACCCCCACCACCACATCCAGTCAATTCCTATTACTGGTATTACTTTCTCTAGTCACAATGTTCCCCTTTCCCTTTCAGTTATCAAAATGAACTCCCATCTTACCTTTGGATCTTATGTAAATCACATATGCAAGATTTCCTTCCATCATCTTCGTAACATTGCCAAACCTGGTCTACTCTTACCCTACCAGATGTAGATCCATGCTTTTGTCTCCTCTAGACTAGACTATTGTAACTCACTGCTCCTTGCGATCTCTGGCAAGAACCTTCGGAAGCTCCAATACAGTCAGGTCTGTAAATATTGGGATATGGACACAATGCTAACATTTCTGGCTCTATACACCACAATGGATATCAAATGAAACAAATAAGATGAGCTTTAACTGCAGACTGCCAGCTTTTATTTGAGGGTATTTACATCCAAATCAGGTGAACGGTGTAGGAATTACCACAGTTTGCATATGTGCCTCCCACTTGTTAAGGGACCAAAAGTAATGGGACAATTGGCTTCTCAGCTGTTCCATGGCCAGGTGTGAATTATTCCCTCATTATCCCAATTACAATGAGCAGATAAAAGGTCCAGAGTTCATTTCAAGTGTGCTATTTGCATTTGGTATCTGTTGCTGTCAACTGTCAAGATGAGATCCAAAGAGCTGTCACTATCAGTGAAGCAAGTTGTCATTAGGCTGAAGAAACAAAAGAAACCTATCAGAGAGATAGCAAAACATTAGGCGTGGTCAAAACAACAGTTTGGAATGTTCTCAGAAAGAAGGAACGCACCGGTGAGCTCAGCAACACCAAAATACCCGGAAGACCACGGAAAACAACTGTGGTGGATGACGGAAGAATCCTTTCCCTGGTGAAGAAAACACCCTTCACAACAGTTGGCCAGATCGAGAACACTCTCCAGGAGGTAGGTGTGTCTGTGTCAAAGTCAACAACCAAGAGAAGACTCCACCAGCGTGAATACAGAGGGTTCACCACAAGATGTAAACCACTGGTGAGCCCCAAAAACAGGAAGGCCAGATTAGAGTTTGCCAAACAACATCTAAAGAAGCCTTCACAATTCTGGAACAACATTCTACGGACCGATGAGACCAAGATCAACTTGTACCAGAGTGATGGGAAGAGAAGAGTATGGAGACGGAAAATAACTGCCTAAGCATACCACCTCATCAGTGAAGCATGGTGCTGGAAGTGTCATGGCGTGGGCCTGTATGGCTGCCAGTGGAACTGGTTCTCTTGTATTTATTGATGATGTGACTGCTGACAAAAGCAGCACGATGAATTCTGAAGTGTTTCGGGCAAGATTATCTGCTCATATTCAGCCAAATTCCTCAGAACTCATTGGACGGCGCTCCACAGTGCAGATGGACAATGACCCAAAGCATACTGCAAAAGCAACCAAAGAGTTTTTGAAGGGAAAGAAGTGGACTGTTTTGCAATGGCCAAGTCAATCACCTAACCTGAATCCGATTGAGCATGAATTTCACTTGCTGAAGACAAAACTGAAGGGAAAATGCCCCAGGAACAAGCAGGAACTGAAGACTGTTGCAGTAGAGGCCTGGCAAAGCATCACCAGGGATGAAACCCAACGTCTGGTGATGTCTATGTGTTCCAGACTTCAGGCTGTAATTGACTCAAAGGATTTGCAACCAAGTATTGAAACGTATAAGTTTGATTTATGGTTCTTATTCTATCCCATTACTTTTGGTCCCTTAACAAGTGGGAGGCACATATGCAAACTGTTGTAATTCCTACACCATTCACCTGATTTGGATGTAAATACCCTCAAATAAAAGCTGGCAGTCTGCAGTTAAAGCACATCTTGTTCGTTTCAGTTGGTATCCATTATGGTGGTGTATAGAGCCAAAAATGTTAGCATTGTGTCGATGTCCCGATATTTATGGACCTGACTGTATGTCCAAACATCTGCACTGACTTTAAAATCCCACAATACAATGGGCCTTTGCTACAGCCAACAATCCTGTGAGGAGTGGTTTCAGTGTGAAGTCTGAATGTGATGTTAAAACACTGTTAGCAAAGGGGCCGTAGTTTGCATCTATTTCTTTTTTCTACTGTAGACTTTTGAAGGTGCGGAAGTGATCATATATGCTGATGACTAACTGCTGTTTCTGTCTCATTCTCAGGTATAACCTTGAGTTTCAGAGTACCCGCGGATGAACTTTCATGCTGGAAGTCCTGAAACATGTCTGTCCAGGACAAAACACCCAGAGGACCTATTCTTCACACAAGTTTCTATTTAATATTTATTGCAGTGACTCAGTGGAAAGAAACATAAATCAGATAATTTGTATTTTCCATAGATGACAATGAGAGAGAACAAAGAAATGGAATGTACTGCATCATTTGCACTATTCATCTTTTTATATTCTTATGATTATGATTATATATATATATATATATATATATATATGTATATATATATATATATATATATATATATATATATATATATATATATATACATATTAGGGATGGGTACCGAATTCGGTACTTTTTAAGGTACCGACCGACTTCTATAGTACTGACCGAGCACCGATTCACGTCATTTGAAACGGTGCCTCGTTTCGGTACCCGTCCTTCATAACGAGAACTTGCCTAGACAGCTGTGCATGCGCAAGAGCGTTATGTCGTCGGTCGCTGCGAGCGAGTTGTAAACAGAGCAGCATGGTAGAAAGAACGCACGCTAAAGCATGGGTCCACTTCACTAAATGTGATGGGTAACTGGGTGATGATGAAACCAGCGACAACGATCTAAGTGAGACATCCTCATCTTAATCTGCTCCGGTAGGTAAATATAATTAGCTTGATATGTTAGCTTCCGTTTCGCTAATGGTGCGTTCGCTTTCTCCTCGGAACTCCGAATTTCCAACTAGAAGATCATGAACGCGCTCTAAAGTTTGGCTTCACTTTACTAAATGTGACGGGTGATTGGGTGAAGATGAAACCAGCGACAACGATCTAAGTGTGAGGCATCATCGTTTTAATCTGCTCCAGCAGCTAAATAAACTGTTTAAGATAACGTTAGCTTGATATGTTAGCTTCCATTGCCACCGTTGTTATCAGCTAATGGTGCGTTCGCTTTCACCTTGGAAATTCTAACTTCCCAGTAGGAAAAATCAAATGAAAAAGGACGGCAAAAGGAATGAAGATACACAGTAAATTTAGTTCACAGTAAAGATGTTTGCTTCAGTTTAATTATCAGCTTATAAAACTACAAGGACGATGTTAAAATACAAACAGTTGTATGTTATTTACCGTGATATTTATCAAATATGGTTATAAATTGAGAAAAATATATATTTAATTATAAAAGAGAATTAAAATAATAAACACTAAAAAGTATCAAAAATTGGTACCGTTAAGTACCGGTATCGATTCGTAGGTACCGGGAATTAGTACCGAATCGATTCAAATGTCAAAGTTACCCATCCCTAATATATATATATATATATATATATATATATATATATATATATATATGTGTGTGTGTGTGTGTGTGTGTGTGTGTGTGTGTGTGTGTGTGTGTGTGTGTGTACACTTTTCTGGCCATTTTTTTATAATTATTTGTTTTTACTATGTATCTTTTTTTTGATAAATCATCTCAATCAGAAACGCCAGGTGCCTTATCCGTGCTTCTAATCGTTTTTCTCAATCCAATCATTTGAAAACACGGTTTAAGTCACAGGAAAAGAAATAGATCCGTTTAGGTCAAACAATCTGACCTCTGACCTAATTGATGGACCTAAAAGCTTGTGAATTTCTTATTGAAGTTTCCTGAATGTAACTTTGTTTTTAGTTTAGTTTGGTTTTCTAAAGAGCAGCCAGTTGGCCCAACGCCAGTGTTTTATACAATCATAGGACAAACGTGAAAACTCTGAAGTGCCTCTTAAGAAAATAGCCTTTAGCGTTGGGCATGTCCAAATCCAGTTACCCCCAACTCAGCTGATTCAGATTATAATCCCAGTTTAAACGTTCCAGTGAGTTATAGACTGTACAATCCTCCTAATGATAGATAATCTGTGATGTGTTGATAATTATTTGATGTAAAGAGAACTTTCTGTCCGGGACAGATTTTTTTCTATTTTTGTTTCTTCTGGTTAGTTTTATTGTGATCGTACCTGTTTTTATAAACCTGTTTTAGGTTGTAGATTATTATTTTTATATGAAACAAAAAGCTAAACTTGTTTTTCTTAATGCTGCGTTTTGCCTTTTTTACCTGCTACAGATCAAGTGTCTGATTGTGTCTGAGACTAAAAAAAAACTCTGGGTATTTTATATTTTATGTAAAGAGAAAGATCTCATCTTCATGACCGTGAAGGACTCCAAAGATACTTGTTGTTTTTTGAATAATCCTTTGATACCAAAAATCTATGTCATTTCTGTTAAGTCTAAGATAATCTTTGTTTATTTAAAAATAATGCAATGTGTACATATGCTCCAGAGGACACTTCTTCTATTTAATTTTGTTTGCTGTAAATAATTTTGTATTTATGAAAGAGAATTGTGTATATTTTCACTTCAATGTGCCTAATGTTTCAGTCAGAATCAAGTAACATATATTTTTCAAAATTGAGTCGGAAAATATTTTTCTCTTGTTTTTTTTTTGGCCTCTTTTTCTTTCCGTACGTCCACTCTGAAGACATCAAAGTGTTAATGAGTAGTTTTATAAATAAAAGACAGCTTTACTGGGGAGGTTTTCTGTCCATTGTTTTCGTCTGAATGTTCAATATTTAAAACTTCTTTAAAATGAAGCCTGAATTTTAAAAAAATCTCAAAATGTGAAAATCTGAAGGTTACTTTAAAGAGCAAGTCACCCCCAAATCAACTTTTTTTTGCTGATAAACTAAATAAACGAGTGTCTAATCGTGCTGCAGACATGTGTAGTCAATAATTTGGCACTTCAGTGCATCTTAGTTCAAATTTAAATATTCTGCCTAAAACTGGCAGTGTTGTGCCATTGTCAGGTAAAAACTCTGCACTGCATTTGAATTTAAATCTGCCACCGCTATTGGCTAAGAGGTATGCTATGATGTAAACTGGTACATTATGATGTCACAATGCTGTTTTGAGCCTTTGTGTGTGTATTTGTTAGCGGCTCCACCCTCTCGGTCTGCCAGGCAACAGCATTTGTTGCATTTTTCAAACATGAAGTGGGAGTGGAGTTAGACTCTGGTAGGGGGTGACTTGCTCTTTAAAAAATTAAGCAGCTTGCAGTCAGGTGAATTAAAAAAAACATTCTTAAGCATTTCTGTGCAAAAAAATGGAATTCTCAAACACACACACACACACACACACAAACACAAAAGCTTGGTTTGCACTCTGTGGGTCAGGGCCTCTCTGTGGTCCATGAGATACTGGTTTGGGGTCTTTAGGTGACCTCCAGAAATCAATGTTTATATATAATTTCCACCAAAAACCAGTAAAAACTAAGAACATGTAAACCAATGTGAGTTGGACCTGTTTGTGTTTTTACGATGCCTTCAGGTGAACTGGTTGAACTTCAGCCTCCAGCTCACCATCAGACACTCAGCAGTCTGCTCACAGGTCAAAGGTCATCATGACAAGGTTCCACTACTCCCTAAAAAACTCATTTTTCTCTGCGAAGTTTCCAGGTCGAAGAGGAAAAGCAGGAGATGATCAGCAGATGTTTAGAGAAAGGTGATGAAGTTTCAGTCTAAAACACTAATGAGTATCTCATCATTTAATCAGTGACGACTACACTAACTCATCAGCTAAAAGGTTGCATTTGATCGTGTGAAATAACAACAGCTGACTGGCTGCAGCGTTTGTTAAAGCTGCTGTCGGAACACCTGGACACCATGCTGGAGAGCTTCAGCGTTCAACCAGAAGACATCTGAGACGCGGGACTTGTTTGTTTATTTAACGCGTGGATGGACAGACAGACAGATGTTTATGTAGCAGAACCATCAGGGGTTCATGTCTGGGATCAGAACATCTGTGAAGTTCTCTTAACTGACGAAAGAACACCTGTCATCAGTCCATCCTCGCCTGTGACCTCTGACCTCCTCTCTGCTTCCCAGCCTGTTTTGTAAACGGAAGTGCTGTTTGGGTCTGAAGGACCACAGACTACAAGGATCTTAAGTTCTGTTCCATCTGGACTGGGTCAACATCAGATTCTGGTTCTGCTCCGTAAACTTGTGGTGAATTGATTCTCAAACCTTTGTGGGCTGTTGGTTAAAATCCCTCTGCTGGGTTCTGGTCTCTTGTTTGAGCAGAACCCCCGAAATCTGCTGCTGTGACCCAGAAAGGTCAAAGGTCAGGCAGGGAGGAAGTGACTGGGTCAGCTGATGAATAAACTGAATTGATTCTGTGTCAAAGATCAGGACCTGAACTAGAACCGACCCAGTTCGAAGGAGCAGCTCTCTAAGGCAGACCCAGACAAACCCAATAAACGGTTCCGGTTTGGAGGAAGCTCCAGGTGACCCTGCTTTGGGATCATGGAAGTTCTGGGAAGGCTTCACCTGATTCGGGCTGTGAGGAGTTTTTCCCACGGTTCAGGTTCAGCCACCCCCGTAACGAGCCCGCTTCCTCTCAGCTGGATCTCAGAGTGCCACCGGGTCTGTGGGCCACCCGGTCCTCCTCTGTAGAACTGCTGATCCTGGTGGCCTTGGCACCTGCTCTTCCTGGAGTTTCACCAACAGAACCACAGACAGAACTTCCTGCCACATGAACCGGTTCCGTCAGCAGGAGTCGGACCCATCTCACATCCAGGTTTCCATCCAGCACCCGACGGTTCACCAGAATAGAACCCGGAGGGATTAAAAGACCTTCTTCTTATTCTCGCTGCCCCCCCTCCCCGTCTCACAGCTGACCTTTGACCCTGCCCACCGTGGGAACGTCGTCACGAGGATGAGATGGCGTGACGACCAAGAGGAGATTACCACGGCGATGATGAGCCTAACAGACTCTCCAGCAGCTGTCTAACCCAAGACAGACTATCGGATCAGGAACGTCACTTCACCAAATCCCAAAACACGTGAAACCTCGGATCAGAACACGGATCAACTCCAGTGATCCAGAACAGGAAAAAACAGTTCAGCCCCATTTACGAAATCTGGAATCGATTTATTCTGAGTTTAAATGATGAATAAAACAGATTAAATAGTTTCTGTTTGAGATTCAGATTATCGGATTGATATTAATAAATTCATTTATTCTGAAAGACTTTAAGGAACAAAATGTCTGAAATGTTGTAAAATATTTTAGGGGATTCATCATCGGGAAAGTAAAACTGTAAATGGAAAACTTCCTTTCTTTTCCAAACCTGTGAGTCTTTTGGTCTCTCAGACTGTAATCCAACTCCGTCACTCATTGAGGGACGACAGGGAATAATTTACAACCCTCAGTCGGTTGGAAAGCGTGGGAATGCCGAGAAGACCCAGAGACGTGAAGCTCTTCTGCTCCTTAAAACCTGAGATGTTTATTTGTTTAAAATCAGGCAGAAATGTGTTCATCTGTTGGCGTTAGAAGGAATAATGAAACTTAAACAATTTACAGGAAGATTCGT